>NC_044302.2:67977473-68037132 GCF_004027225.2 Strigops habroptila
TCCTTCCTTCCTTCCTTCCTTCCCTTCCTTTCCTTCCTTTCCTTCCTTCCTTCCCTTCCCTTCCTTCCTTCCCTTCCTTCCTTCCTTCCTTTCCTTCCTTCCTTCCTTCCTTGCTTCCTTCCTTCCTTCCTTCCTTCCTTCCCTCCTTCCTCCCTCCCTCCCTTCCCTCTCTCCCTTTCTCTCTCTCCCTCCCTCCCTTCCCTCCCCTCCCTTCCTCCCTTCCTCCCTTCCCTCTCTCCCTCTCTCTCCCTTTCTCCCTCCCTCCCTCCCTTCCTTCCTCCCTCCCTTTCCTCTCTCCCTTCCTCCCTTCCTTCCTTCCTCCCTCCCTTTCCTCTCTCCCTCCCTTTCCTCTCTCCCTCCCTTTCCTCCCTCCCTCCCTCCCTTCTCTTCCTTCCTTCCCTCCCTCCCTCCCTTCCTTCCATTGTGTAAATGAAAGTCTACTTTGTTTGCCTGTTCCAGGATTTTTCCATCACCTATGTATGTTTCCTGTTCCATTCCAAAACAAGCGACATTTTAGGGAAAAGAGTAGAGTCAGGTTCTGCTCAGTAAAGTAGCTGTCAGGGGTGGCCAGCACCTCTTTTGATCTGGTGCAGTACAGCTAATAGGAAGTGGGGCTACTGGGATCCACTTGAGTTTTCCCTGAGTTTTAGTCCTCAGTTAACACAGTTAAGGATCTAGCATAGCAAAGTATGTGGGGTAGGAATGTGCCTAGACAAGATAAAGAGCTGTGTAGGAATCGGGAAAGCTCAGAAACATAATGATTCAAGGTCTGACCTGTTCCAAAGGTAGGAACCAGTTAAGAGACCAGAGATTTAGTTCAAAAATTTCTCCTTGAATGTGTATGATATTTTAAAATTAAAGTGCTTGTTTTGGACCCATTTTCCACACAGTTGTTAGGAATGTCAGCTGTCATCAGAAAACATGACATCTTTTCAGAAATGTATTTATACTCAAATTCTGTAGGAATTTCATGGCATCATTAGTGGCAGGTGAAGGAATAAGGGACGGAAAGTGGCCTAGGAGCACACACATGCTGCTCTGAATTTTTTGTGCCAGTCATGTGAACAGACCTATTACTCCTTCTTCTGTCCCCAGAATGTTTTTGTCAATTTTCGCTTTGGGTTGTGGTAACAGAATTACTCTTTCTATTTTAAAAGAGAAGCAAAGGTGTCTGTACTAAGGGCAGGGAGGCAGCAGGAGTTTTCTGTGGGGAAAAGGTGAGTGACAGACACATGATGGCAGCTGGTATATGTCAGTTTCTTCTTTTTTTTTTCTTTGCTACTTTGCTACTTTGCTGCTATAGTAACTCAACAAAACAGTGACTGTAGTGCTACTTTGCTAGATAACCATCAGCATATCCTCTTGTCGACACATGATGAGTTGGGCTTTTTTCCCTCTCTTGTAGGGACATAAAAGGAACTCTTTTCCATACTCATTTCTACTTCATGAACAGTGTAACATCATATGATGGACTGAACCTTTCACCCACATGTTTGCCCAAGTACATGTCTGTTCCAGTCCCATGGTTTCTGTCTCTTCTTGCCAAGCAGCATTATCACTGCCTTTAAAATGGCCTGTAACAGAGTGAAGCAGCAACTTTTTTACATAAGTAGTATTATCTTGAATCTGTAGTTAACCAGTCTTATATAGTTCGTTTTCTCTTGTTTTCGTGATGTTGAATGACAGCTTTGATTTTTTGATCAAGATATTGATCATGTATATGCCGATACTGTTGCTTTTGTTTGGCACTGGCACTGAAAGGAAAACAGTTCTGGACCACCAAAGGGTTAAAAAATGGACATGTTTTTGACAAGTCCTCTGACTCTTGCCAGTATTATTGTTCATTATGATGACACTGTATTTTTTTTAAATAGCAGTTGTAGTTGTCATAAAACTATTTTCCCATTCCTCTCCTTTAAAGTGTGATGTTGTAAATTCATGTGACCTTTCCTGCAAAGAATAAATATTTCTTTTTTTATATAAGATCTCAAGATAAGGCTTGGTTTGTAACAAATAGTGGCCCATTACAAAGCAGGAAAAAAAACCTGAGCTGAGCAGAAAGAAGCTTCAGTTCAATTTCACCTCATATCTTTCTAATAACTTACTTGTCACTTTATTACCTTCCAGTAATGTGAATGCTGCTGACAAGACTGTCACACTAACAGCAGACAACACCCTCTCTTCCTTAGCTCCAGCTCTCCTGGCTACTTATTGCACTGGCCCTGAAGGGACACAAACTAATAGTGTGCTTTCAAGTTCAGCACTTGGCCATCAAATATAAAAGGATGTGTAATTGCCTATTTATCCCCTGTGAAGGGGAAATTGAGTATAAGAACCAGGCTTTCCCTCCTCATACCTTGACACACACACATGCATGCACGCACACATCTGCAGTGAGTGAAGGGAAGTCCCACCTGGAGCACTTCGATTTGTCTTTGGGAAGCCCAAGGCTGCCACTGGCTGCTCTATCGAGCTATCACGCAGGCAGTAACAAGACGGCTTTTTAACAAAAGGTCAGCTGAGAAATACTGTCTGTGATGGCACTTGTGTCTGCTTATGTAGCAGCTAATTGCTTTGTATTGGCATAAGCCATACTGTGCCTGCTAGAAATAGTTGTGTGAATTTGCTACAGGGCTTGCTGTGTAGGTTCCGTGGCAAACAGGATATGCAGTCTTTCTCTGGTTTAGCCCATCCCTTCACAAATTTTAGAGCAATGCCATCCTCTCAGGTTTCTGTGATGGATGCCAATTCTAGATATCCTTTCTGCCGAGATAGGAACATCTCCTGCTGAGGTCGGTGTGAACCTCTGTAAAGTGTTAGGGAAACATATCTGAGACACAATTTGCTGCCCCCATACAAGGAGGAATTTTTTCTGATTTATCCCTTCCTTTACAAGAACACTGCCAAAAGTACAAGCGCCAGAAGCACTTCTCAGATGAGGCCATCAGGTAAGAGAGAGTTTGACAGTGAAGTTACTTGGAAGCAAATACCGTGTTTTAAGAAGTTAAGTGCACAAAGGCCAGTGTACCTGGCTTCAGCCGCTCTCCTCCCTTTTTATTTTATGCTGACTGACTGCTGAATAACAGTTGAGAATTCAAGTAGGCAGAGGAGCAGCTGAAGCATGCTTTTCCTGGCAGGGTCAGCAGCATTCCTCTGCTGAGATGATATGCCATATCCCCTATGAGCCTGTGAGAGCTGGGCACTGTGGGCTGAACAGTGTTGGCGGCCAGTGCAGCAGCAGAAAAGACAAAGACTGGGAGACCTAAACACAGCCATATTGGGGTTCATTGTTTTCCATATCCTTGGATCAATTCATGGCATTAGTGGGCTGCAGCTCCTCATTGTAGGTTCTGGATGCTAATACTCTCTCCAGCGCTATGCGGTAATTTGATGTTTGCTACAACAAAGGTGATGATACCCATTATAAATATGCTGAGGCCTTTTACCAGTCACTGATCTTTTCCCTCCTTTTCCTTACGAGTGCATCAGAAGCTATAAGGGTGAAACCAGCAGACAATTTCCTGAGGCCTGTTTGTGTCAGAAGCGTAAAGGCTGAGCCCAGATTCTGCTCCCCTGTCAACTCTGTGTGCACATGGCACTGACAAAGGTGGGAGCAGTTGGATTAGCTGACCTGCAATGATGAGCTTGGGCAGGCCTAAAAGCCTTTCTTTCTATACCATTTCTGAGGCTGTCTGTGGAAACTGAGGGCTTTTTGATCAAATAAACAATTTGGGTCATGTGTGTGTGTATGCGTGTGAAAGAGTGTGCGTGTGAGACAGAGAGGGAGAAACAGACACAATGTTAGAACAAAGAGACTTAAAATGAAGATTGCAAACGGGCAAAAGATTTCCATCACACTTACCTATATATATATATATATATATTTCCTCTTACGTGCTTAAGAGCACGAGAAGCATGATGTCTACTGTGTACAGAGGTTTATTCAGATGTTCTACAGATTTCATACACTGCTCCCTTCAAACCTTTGGAGAAAAATATTTTAGCAAAATGGAAAAAAACATCCAGGGCAATTATATTTCAAGAGAAGAAAGAGAGAACAAGACTATCTAAGTGATGCATAAAGATTTTATAAGGCATCCATTGTCAAACAAAAGGTTGAGAATGATCACAGGATAATGCATAGTTATGATGGCATCAATAGTTAATCACAACCTGTCCACTTCTGTCACGAAATGCAAGAGGCTGTGAACAGCGGCTCTGGGACACCAGTGGCACTCATGCATGCACATCTGTGCCTGAGTGGGGTAATGTTACACGATTACCACATCCAGCTCGAGACTTTGACATCCCTGAGTTCATATCCCTGTCCTTCCCCACCTCCTGCGTTGGTGGGGAAGAATGTGTTCCCTCCATTACCACTGTGAAATGGTACAGTAGGTGCTCAAATTGTGGTTCTAGGGACGTTCTACTTAGTATACCCAATGACCTACAGTGTAAAAAGAATCAATTAAGCTGTACAAACTAAGGCTGATTTCTTCATTATTTTTCTACCATACTTCTACATATGGATTTTTTTTAACAAACCCTTGTACAATCTGAAGTCATTGTCTCTATTTTCCCATTTTCTTTACGTATCCCCTCCCCTTCTCCTCTCATCCCAAGAAAGTCTCTCATTAAAATTCACTCAGAAAAGTAACACATCCTCCTGATGTTCTCCATTTCAGAAAGTTTTATGCATTCCATTTGTGAAAATGGTCACCGTTTGTAAAGTGACAAGATGAATAAAATGGCCACTGTTGTGTGTGTGTCTCATTTAGCTATTTATAAATATGAAATTCAGCATGCTGCTTTTTCTTGTGCAAACTTTGGTTCCTATGTCATGTGGGGCTTTTTTCCCATAATGTGGCTGGTTTTTAATGGACAGCATTTGTGTTCTCAGTTCATGCCTCCTGCCCCTCCTCCAGTCTATAATAAAAAGTGATCTGTGTTCCAGTGCAGTGTATGTGCAACAGGTGTGCAAATAAGCTGATCTGAGCCCTGAACACATTCAAAATTTACCCTGGGTGAAGCTCCACACACTTTTACTTACTGCAAGCAGCTGACCGCCGCCTGTTTGTACCTAAGAATATCTCGCTGTAGTGGGCTTACACCTGTGGCCAAAGGGATTTAGAGATTTTTTGTTTTGCTGGAGGCTCTTGCTCACTGGCACAGTTGTTTTAACAGTTTTGATGGAGAAGGTAAAACATGGTGATTTCCTGTGTAGCCATCTGCTGTTTTCAGTTCTCCTGAACTGGAAGGATGGGAACCTGACTGGGGGTTCGTGCAGAAATGTAAGCTGAGATAAACTAGATTTGAACCTTCATGTATTTGGGGGTCTGAGGGGCATGGCAGTGGGCTCAGTCAGAGAGGCAAAAAGCCTGGAAACCCCTTTCTCAGTGGGCATGGGAGGGCTTTCATGGCCTGGGTGCAACTTCCCCCTGTGATGCTCAGCGACGCACCACCTGCAGTGAGGGGGCTGCTGCGCGGAGAACAGCAAGCTTGCTGCTGGCTCACAAAGCCAAACTTGTTCCAGCGGACTTTGTCAAGATGTGTTCCTCGGATACTCGCGCCCAGGCATGGGAAAGCGTGGAGTCGGTGCCTGACAGACGTTTTTACAAAGGTCCTTCTCTGTTCGGAATAGATGAGGCTTTTTATTTTCACTCTTTGTTCTCAATGTGAGGAAAACGTGAATGCTATGCTGTCCTGCCTGCAGAACCAAAGCATGCACTATGGAATATAGCTGTACAAGGGGATATGAAAAACTGCATCATGTTGATCTAATAATCGTGACATTGGTAGCTTCATAAATACTGTATGTACTCTAAACAAGTTATTTCCATTAGCAGTCTGAGTGAATTAAAAGTCCTGTTTTTAATTTGACATTTCTTTTCTTGTATTTTCCGTACTGTAACTGTCCTACACTATGTCTTTTGCATAAAATGCATAAGGTTTTGGGGATATAAATGGAGTTTTACTCATACTTTGTCCAAATACCTCTTGTAATTTGTATCAAAATTCTTGTACAATTTTTATATTAAAGATTTATCAGTCACTGACCTTTCTGTCTCTTTTTCTTTCATTTCTTCATTTTTTACAGATTCAGAAAATATATCTTTTCATGGAAAGGTTCATGGTCATGGAAAGATGCTTCACGTGCAAAGCCTGCACAAGGCCTCTTGTAGTTTGAGAGCTGCATCCTACGTTTAAGAGATTTGCATATTTGCCAGAAATTGAAGAGATAAAAGTTTTTTGGGGAGGTATAATTTCTTTCCCTGGCTTGAACACATTTCCTCAGAAAGATCATCATTTAGTTTGGCATCTAAAGTCCTACAGTCTCACTAAGTTAGTCACCTAAGTGTCTGCAAAAACCTTTTAAGATGGACATTGCTCACACTTGAGTATGTCTGACAGATGAAGAAACTGAAGTGAAGGTTTCAAGGACACCAAACTCTAACTCGTGTCCTAGCACAAGTCAGTCCCCCTTTTGCTTTTCAAAGCAGAGGCACACAGCTCGTTAATCTCAGTGTCTGACTAAGAACTTTCGCATGCTTTGAAATGGTGAGGACACTGGCAAATGTGTCTCCTCACCAATGTTTGCTTGGTAACATAAACATCTATCACCAGAGGATTCACCTTTGAATTCTTGTGATTTGCTTTGTGTTGCAGACTGACAAGAAGAGGGTATGGTGTGGGGAGATATCCGAAGTCCCACTTGCAGGGCAGAATACTTTGGTTTTTTTAAGAAATCTTATTTTATTTCGAAGGGACAGCTATAGAAGCTGGCACAATGTAAGCAGGATTCTTCTGGGTTAAATCGTTTTGGTTCAGTCTGAGCTCTTACAGTGCTAGTTATTTTCTACATACTGCATTTCTTACCAGTAAAGAAAACAAACAGGTGAAGAGTTGTCTCATAATAGGATATTTCTGTGCATGGAGACAAAAAGGCAACACTACAAGCATAACTCAGTCAATGTGTTGGAATATGATTCATATTAATTCATTCTACAAAAGAAGAGCAAAAGACAACTCAGCTTGTTAAGTGCTGCAAGGTGCTGAGCACTGGGACTATGATAATTCAAAATATGAGGGTATGTGCTGAATTTTAAGCACATGTATGGTCCTGTTTAACTCAATGGGAATGGATATCTACGTGCAAACGAGCCCTTCTCTGACAGGTTAGCTGGATTGGAAACAGCCTACTCAGTGTTTGGCAAGAGTCAATAAGCTTTCTGATTGCCTCACATTTTCTTGTCAGCAGAATGGAGGCAAATGGATTCACCAGCTGAATGTGGACATGGCAGTAGGGAAAGAAAGGAATGTGAAGGCCAATTAATTAGCATTTGCTAAGCACTGTGAACTGTAAGTCTGAGGAAAGTGGTTGGTTGGTTGGCAGATAATACATATTCTGATGGATTTAGTACTTTGCTAAGCTGTCACCAGGTCTATCCTTCTGCAGCCCTCCCAGCATGACCTAAAGCCGGTTTTCTACAAAACATTAGCTCTAAAAACAGGACTTCATCTTCTAATTGAGCTTCTTCCCGACTTAATTCAGTCTGTGTGCTGAGAACCATAAGCGTATAGATACTGCCACAGGTCCACTCACTAGAGGCTTGAGAGAGTGCTTATTCAGTCTGCCTGGTTTCCATCAGTCTGACATAAACAGCCCAATAAGGAGCCAAATGTCTTTACTCTGTTACCGACTTGCAGTTGCTAGCTTCATGTCATTTATTTATATGCCACCGTTTTCCTTCCCTTCCCTTCCCTTCCCTTCCCTTCCCTTCCCTTCCCTTCCCTTCCCTTCCTTTCCCTTCCCTTCCCTTCCCTTCCCTTCCCTTCCCTTCCCTTCCCTTCCCTTCCCTTCCCTTCCCTTCCCTTCCCTTCCCTTCCCTTCCCTTCCCTTCCCTTCCCTTCCCTTCCCTTCCCTTCCCTTCCCCTCCCTTCCCTTCCCTTGTTCTTTCTCACACTACATATTCTTTCCATTTTCCTTTCTATGTCTTTTTTGTCTGTTTTTCCATTTCCTTTCTTATTTTTTTTTTTGTACTTTTCCTTGTTTCTTCCAAAATGCTGCAAGCACATGAAGCTCTTCTTAATTTTGGTGGGTGGGAAAAAGAGGGAGGAAGGGGGGGAAAAAAAAGTTAAGCAACTTTTGGGAAAGCCAACCTCTGTTGAGGCATGTGGTTATCCTCCCATGTTATTAAATGTCATAGATGTGTTAATGTAGTTCTGCATGGAAGCCAAGCATAATTATAATCTTTTCATCTGTCATAACACATCTATAATTGGCATGAATTCCCCCAAAACAATTTTTTTTTTTAGCAGAGGGTTTTCATACTCAGTGCAGAGATATTAGCAGGCACCCGGAAACACTGCTTTTGGCACAGGTCTGAGCTAACTGCCTGGGTGAGAGCCAGTCGAAGCACACTGGGCCACTTGATAACTTGCTGTCTGCATATTCGCTCCCTGCAAGTTGACAGTATGACAGTAGATTAAGTGCTACTAATTTAATAAAGCCACTCCTACAGTGATGTTGATATACCAACAATGAGCAAGGGGTGGTAAGAAGAGAGGGGGATAAAAAGTACATTAGTTTGCCTGAAGTAATACTGCGGAAAAAACACACCCTCTATTGATCTTATATGAGGTGCAGTTATCTTTAAGTCACCTGGCTCCTGCTTACCCAATCCTTACCTGTATTCGTCAGAGACAGTATAATGAACAGATATTGATTAACTGAGGTAGCTGGAGAGATTTCCCAACAGTGCTAGTTCACATTGATAGGTCTCCAATGGGAATACACGCAAGTGCAGCCCTGCAACATAACTTATTGTGTTCTAGGTCCTTCAATTGATTTTGTTTGAAGAAAAAATACACGGTGGCTCTCCTGTGACCTTTAGCTGAAGCCTCTCTGTAAAGAAGAACACAAAATGACAATCAGACCAAATAAGCATTGCTGCTTACAGTCTTGTCTGTTGTGGCAAAGCCACAGTAGATATGTGCTTCATGTATGCTGTGATCTGCGTAGGATCCCAGTGCCCACCACAGCCCTGCTTCCAGGTGACAACTTCCAGCCATTAGATTAAAAAAAAAAAAAAAAAAAAAAAAAAAAATCCTATTATAGCCTCTCTGTTGGTCTGGTGTTTCAGCTAGATTCAACTCTCCCAGCAATATGCTGCTGATCCTGTGATAGCTCCTCCAAGGTGAAGTGTTTCCCATTATGACCAACACAGGGGTTAGAAAAATATATGTGAAAGTAATGCCATTGAACTGGTAATGTATCCCAATGCAGCACTGGGCCCAAATGCTGGCTTGCTGAGAAGCTTGAATCTTTCTGAGCAGTTTGCCACATAGCAGTCATTAAATCACCCTTTTGGAGTTTCCTGTACTGCTTGGGATTGCTTTCTCATGGCAAGTTCTTCAGAGCAGTGTGCTCCTGATGTGGGATGCAGATCCCCATTTTTAGCTCCACTCCTAAGCGCTGTAGCAGTACCTAGGGAAAATATCACTTACCAGTATGAAAGATGGTGTCGAAGGGGATCCTATCAGTAAAGAAAAAAAAGCCTAAAAGGAATTTACAAAGAAGGGAAAAATTTTCCACCCCAAAATGCATGTTTTAGAAGTCTTAGGAACAGTGCAAGACTTGACAGTGGTCAAGCTGTCCCAGACTTTACAAAATTAAAGCAAATAGTACAATTCTCTTTCACTTGGTAAATAAAGTAGGACCACGCAACGACATTATGATACTTCCTGATGAAGTGAAGAGGCTTTCAAGATCAAATGTGATTCTAGTATTTACCAGATTACTCATTTCCATGAGTCTGGACAGCACCAGTGCTACTTTCCCAAATCCAACACAGCCTTCATTTAAAGAACTTCATATAGTTCTGTTGGCCATGGATGAGACAGACAAACTCAAATAAAGGCTGGCCATGCTTGCAGAGAAGGAAATAGGCACTTTTATGATGGTAGCTTAAGAGAGCTTGGTTTCCATAGCCAAGTAACTGAAAGCTGAAATGGGGCATGATTGTGCTGCATAAATATGCAAAAATGGAGCAGGGTTTAAACAGCAGAGAAAAAGAAGAGCTGTGTATGTTAACAAGAACAAATAGCTATATATAATCTTATGCTGGAAAGGAGAAACGTGTTTAAATGCTGGAGCAGAGACATTCTGTATCAGCCCTTCAAAATCAGTAGAAGAGGTCAAAATGAGAACTAGGTAGATGCAAAAGCAAGGGTTGGACTTCCTTAGCATCTTATTTCATCTATGCCCAGTAGTGTTTAACTAAGTAAGCAGGCTGTTACAGGGATAAATTCAAGGCCTGTTGGTATGCCCATCTGTACCACAGTAAATGCATTCATCTTGCCAACTCATTCTCTCATGTCTTAAAGAATTATCTATTCTTTTACCGTATCTGATGGTAATTTGTGCTTCTTACCAGCCATTTATTGCAACAGTAAAACTATCCTTGTTATATGAAATACTTTTTTCTCTCCAATATGATATTTTTATGCAGTTGCCTCTCTTATCTTTGTCTTTTTTAATCATACATTTTGAGATCACTTTAAGTTGTCTTGGTTAAAGCATTTTATTTAATTGTTCCAATGTATTTTGATCCACGGTAACAGAGTTTGAATTCTTTCCCATATGCCAGGACTCACAGAGAAATCTGAAGTGCTACAATAATTATGACTCACACACTGTAAGTTGCTGAAAGTGGCTTCATATTATTGGAATGTTTGAAGAAAAAAAATTATAAGCAGCTGACTGTGGAGGTTATCAAAGCTCTGGGCACGTGTAGTATGAACTGATTTGAAATTACCATGCTACCTACAGGTTTTTAGAGAGCTTCAGTCTTTCAAGTCTTTCAAGTATAAGTGATATTAACAATTCAAAGCACCACCACAATTTCACATTTTTCTGCCCTACAATTCTAATTTTCCTTTTCCTTTTGTGTCTGTGTTCATTTTCAAATAAAGAGTTTTGCAGTAACAAAATTATGTAAAATTTTAGAATTTAAATACCTAAGGCAAAGGACTTACTTGCACAAAGACTGTACTCCTCTGGAAGTTCTGTTCTAAGTGCTTCACTGGAGGTGTTGTGAACTGGAATATATTTCAGACCAATATTCTCATACTCTCATTGGGGATGAATAATAATATACCTTTCTCAATGATTTGGGAAAAGGGATGGGAGGTATCAAATACAGAGGTTGTCTGGAATATCTTCTAAGCATTGAGAAAAGACAGAATTTGAAACTTGGATTTAAAAAAAATATTTCCTAGCTCCTGGGTTATTTTACAAGATGTAAAACATTACAGTTGCTGTGTAAAATTTTCCATCCTGTTCCCATGGCCTCTGGCATCTGTTCGCATAACTTTACACTCACAGAGCTCCATTTTGACCAAGGTGTGTTCAACCCAGCCTGGTGAAGGAAGGCTCTAATCAGAGTCTGACATGCCTGGAAGCTGGTTAGAAACTGGATGCTGTTTCCTAGATTTGGCCTTGTAGTTAAGGTCAGAAAAACAAAGGTCAAACCCTTGACACACTACAGCAGTCAGTGTCCACTGATTCCAGTGTTAAATGCTACATGAATGAAATGTAAACTGCAACTGGAGAATTTCATTATGGTATATATACACTGCATATCGACTTGCAAGAATTCAGGTCAAGAAGTATGCCATGTTTCAAGTTTCTTTACAAAACCAGTAAGACCTATCCTGAAAACTTTTTGTTTTCCTTAAGCTGGCCACAGCCCAGAAAAAGCTTTGCAGATACTTCCCCCCTCACCCTCCTGCAATGTCTAAAGACACCAAAGTAGACGTTTCTAAAAGATGGTAAATTGCCAAAATTCATGTGAACCTTGTGTTGCTTTGTGGCAAGCTCCAAGAGCTAAGCCATACAGAAAATTCAGGGAAAGCTGTTAAGTCACAAAGTGTATGTTGGGAATAAATTCTGAGAATGTTTTAGAAACAAATAAGCTAGAGCAAGAATTTGCATGATTACAAATGCCAGGCCATAAGAAAACAATGTCAATAAGCATGCGGGTTAGACTCACAGCCTCTGGATCAGTAGAAGTGTTAATTCACCAAGATCAAAGGGTCAACTACATCTAATAAAACAAAAATAATGAGTAACTAAACAGCTTGCAAAATACAATCATATGTCATGTTAAGGCAAGTTTTCAAGGAGGTATTTCTGGACACATCGAACATTTGCTTTTTGGAATGGGTTTTTCTGTAAAACAGAAGATGAGAAAACTTCTTAATTCAAAGTAACACATAAGACAGAGCTGACTTGTGAAATTGTTTTAAACAATCCATTAAGTAATCACAATCCCAATATAATCAGCTTCAGATCTTCCAGAAAACAGTTGTTGAAGGGGGAAAAAAAAATATTGTACTCCTATGCTGTATTTTAAATCAGAAGGCTTTTTTTTTAAAAAAAAAACAAACCCAAAACCAACCAACCAACCAACCAAACAAAAAATCCCCCACAAAAAACAAAAAACCAAAAACAAAAAACCACCCAAAAACCCCCAAAAAACAAAAACCAAAAAAACCAAAACCAAAACTTGTTCAAAGAAAATATAACGCATAAATTCCTAGATGTACTGTAGAGATTATTTTAAGCTACCGCAACTTTCAAAGTAAGTAAGAGAAAGAGAGATCAGGAAAGCCTGAAAAAGTAGGCTGCTGTTTTCTTTCTAGCCTAGTTTCTTAAGGAAATGTGTGTTATGCCATCTGACTGCATGCTACCAAAATCCTGTTCTGCTGAGCTGTGATGGAGTATCACATTGTTGTCCACCAAGCCTGACCCTTTCAGGGTTTTCCAGATCACAGGTCCACAAGCCCAGCATTCTGTCGCAGGATCTGGATGACAGGCTGCCATCAGGAAATACCAGCAGTTTCCCAACACTGGATGACAGCAATTGCTGCTAATGTTCCCCCAGAGGTTTTGTTGTTATTAGGTTGGGTTTCTTTTCCACTCATTATTGAGTCCATTATTGACATTGCTTGCTGTTACTGAAGCTATATGGCCAGAGTTTTGCAGAGAGAGCAGGGCCCATGAAGGAGGGCTAACTAGTAACCAGAAACCCAGCAAAATGCTGGTCTCTTTTGTCTCATCATTCCTATATGGCACTGCAGCAGCAGGCAACTTGCTTATTATTACACACATCTCTGTGCACGCCATGTGGTCTCAGCAACACTTTCAGGAGTCAAGGCCTATATGCTAACTCATTAAAGCCAAATCTATTTTAATCCACAATCGTGCAAGATTTATTTAATTTAGGGGTTTTATTTATATTTTGATTGGGATTGTAATATATTTTCAGCTCCCCATACCAAGATTTGTCAATTTTTACTGCATCTTTTAATTGTGTTCTTCTAGTCCAAGCACCAGCAGTTTTCTAAAACAGGCTGCTTGCAGAATATCCTTTGATTCAGTGAGGTATTGGAGAAAAAGAAATGCATTTGTGGCTTTTACCTGAACTACTTGAGAAAATAGCTTATTCTTTTAATGATGGGAAGGTAATGGTTACATGCTCTATATATGGCATTGCTGAGGCTGGCCCTGCTGAACCATGACTGCAGCAACAGTTGTATCCTCTACTTTAAAAAGAAGGTTGCTTTTCCTAACCCAGCTCTGCTACAGCAGCTTAGCCCTCCTTTGGCCCTGCCTCTGGCCCAGATGTCCCTCTCTCTGCTGTTCTTCTTCGCAGCTCTGCCCTTGTTTAGCAGGAACTCGGGCAGGAGGTTGCAGTGTGGAGGGATGCAGGAGTCTGACACCTCAGGTCCCCTTGCAGTACACCTGCCTCTGATCTCCTTCACCATCTTATGCCACATTAGCTCTCCTGTACTCAGCCCCTTGAGTTTTAGCCTCCCTCCAGGTCTCAGGGCTCAGCGGGCTCCTTAGGAAGCATTATGCTGCCCTTTCATTTTGAACCAGGCAGCGCGCAGGCAGGTCTTGGTTGTGACGCTGTTCCCATCACCTTGGGCAGAGCCCCAGCTTAAAACTCTTCGGAGCTTTGCTGGTGTGCTCAGTGCCAGCAAGGCTCAAGTCTGGTCTTCAGTGATGGGGAAACACCATGGTAACACGGATTGAGCAAAGGATGCCATCAATAAAAAAAAAAGTTCAAAAATTTGATGGTGACCACCATCAGAGCAATGTGTTATTAAACATTAGTGTGCAGCATGAGTGCAAGGAAGGGAGCTCTGGGGGACTGACCAGCTCGGCAGCTTCACCATGCATATCCGGTAGTTCAGAAAGTAATGGAGTGAACATCCTTTCCTTCTAACTTTTAATGAGACAGCTCATCAGCTGCGTTCACTGGATCCAGAGCAGGAAACTTGACGAGGTGCTTTGTACCAGGAAAGCACATCCAGTAAGCTCAGTGTCAGGTCCCAGTAAAGGCAGCTGTGAAGTATTATACAGATTTACCTTCTGTGTAGTTAAGAGGGCAAGCTGGGAATTCCAGGGGACAAAAAAGCTACCCCAACTGAATAGCTGTCAAAGTGATAATCCTTTTAAAAGAATATGTTTGCTGTGTGCTGCTTATTTATACAGAGCCTGTGCGCCTGGTGAAATTTCTCAGTCCTCGTGAATTCAAAGGGGTAAAGTTTTCGTTAACAGAAATGAGCATGTTATATAACAAGATCCTGGGGCTCTGAGAGTAGGATATTCCCTTGTATCACTATAAATGGTGGAATCTTAATAGAATGGACTCTTCTTTTTACTTTAATAAAGCATATAAATTAATGTTACACACTATTAATATTCTGCAGCAGGATTGCCATTAAAAAAACCAAACCAACTGTCTGTTCAGAATCTAGACTGTTAAAAAAACCCCAAACTCTCACTTCTGATCATGCAGCAGCAAAAAAGGCACTCACAAAACACACAGATGCTGGACAATCCCTCTCCCCCCCTCCGTTTCTTTTTTTGCTTTCGTTGGGCCTCATTTTTGGCAGACAATGTTACTGGAGACTTGGAGGTGAACTGTGCCACTAAGGAACAAGTTCAGTACTGATGTGCACATAACACTGATTCTCAGTGACAAGAACTTGTCTTTGTGCACGCTGCTGTAGGCCTCCATTTTGACTGAAGTCGAGAGTTATCATTCTAATATTAAAAAGCCAGAACAATTCCTCTCCCTTAACAAAATCTGTAGGAAGTGTGTGCATCCCTGTATGTGCCCAAAGGGAAGGAAATGAGATTAAATTTGGCGGGGTGCCTGCCCACTGCCTGTGACTGTATTGAGAGACCTGGTAATCCTGTACTGAGAGTTAAGGTCTACCACTGCTCAGGAGGAGATCAGATTTGTCTTACTTCATGTGTAAGTACCACATACTAGTCTGTAAGAATTGAGTCTTTCCTTGCAATGGGAGAAAAGCCTGAATCAAAATTGCTGTTTCTCTTCTTGTGTCTAGTCTGCAAGGCCCTTGTGGGATTGGGTCCTTTAATTTCCTCTGATTCTGTTGTTACTTTGGATAAGCACTTAACCTGTTTCAAGAGTACTTTTTTTAACGAGCACTTCCCAGCTATTTCATTCTAACAAAGTAGGATGAGAATAGCTCACATTTCCATTTTCCCATTCACAAACAAGCTGCTTGCCACCAAGGTGCAATAATTTTCTTTCACTTGTTTAGGAAAGAACACTGCCGAAGTATCTCTGATGTAGGCGGTATGTTGCCTGCAAAAAAATGGCTGAGGCATGCGCCTATTAGCCTGCCCATGCTGCACTAACGATTTCAGTAATGCTTTACCCTCACATGATTGAACAGGATTTCCCTCAGATGACTGGACAAATGAGAACAGATGATCAGCAGAGTTCATAAAAGTGAAATATCTGATAGCTGCACTCCTGTTGCTCTTGTGTTGTGGGTGAAACTGCATGCAGAGGGGTGAGGAGAAAGAGAAAGGGAGATGACTGTAAAACAGCTCCTTAATTACCACATAGATAAAGCTATGCATCAGTGAGAAACTTGTTTTAAGATGTGTACATTGCCATGGGCACGACTGCCAAAGTCTGCTTTCACTTACACTGATAGAAATCTGGAACAGCACAATTTTCAGCCAAGTGACTTCAATTTGCACAAGTAGAAGTGAGAGCTGAATCTGCCCCTTCAGTAAGAAAAAAGAGTGAGAAAACAGAATGCAACCTAGTCAGACAAAGGGCATGAATCCCCCTATTCAGGTGCCTAAACGATTCTTATTTCTTAGCACAGACAGCTTCCCTTCCACATTGCGGAGCTCTTTTCAGCTTCTTAGGAAAATGTGGGCATTGTTTGCAGAGTCCGGTCTTTATTATTCTTTTAACCTGAATGATCATTTCGTTTTTACCAGCTTACCCTGCACTGCTAACAAAACAAGAAGCAATAAATCTTCGTCAAGGCTTCTTGGTGTGGGGTGAATAAGCAGCGCTGATGCTGATTCTTTAAAAAAACTTATTTCTTGTAACGTAAGCCCTGCTGAAGACGGTCATGTCAACTGATTAGACTTTTTACTTGGCCATATTGATTCTGTTCTACACCGATGCGGCCCATAATGCTGGTTAATGTTATTGACGAGCCATCAGTCCTGCAGAGACGTGTGGAGCTTGCAGCTCTCTCCGAACCACAAAAACCTATCCGTGGACAATGATGGAGAGGAAGAGGAAGATGCAAGCAAAGCACTCAGGCTGCTTCATTCGGCCTCTAATACATTAATGAAAGACATACACTCTGTGGGAAGAGACAGATGTGGCTCTCCAGAAGCCATTTATTTATAAAATAATTATGAATGCACGGTCAAGTCATGGATTTTCATTACAGTGTGCATGTCTAACACTCTTTCTTTGTTCACGTTTTGCTCTAAATGAAATATAAAGGGAGAGTGATAGCAGCAGAGGCCTGAGAGAGGTTACTCTCTCCTTCCCTTTACTACCTTCTGTTAAGCCTCAAGAACAGGTGCTGTCTGGATTTGCCAAAGTAATGCAAAGCTGCTCTGGCAGGCACACTTCAGTCGCAAACAGAGAGGCTACCTGTACAGAAGTGTGGTAGAAGGCAGCATCCCAGCTCACTAAATGCTGGAACTTGTTTGAACAATGCAAGAGCATTGATACCAGCTGCTGCATGGAGAGGACTAAGTTTGATCTTGTGGACTGCTGAGTACAAGGCCTAAACTACTTAAATCTCCATTTCATTTCCTTTTTATTTCCTTTTCTATTCTTTCTTTTATGCTCTGCCTTCTTGAAAGCCTAGGGTAGAAGCTTTGAAAGTTAGTCTGTCTTTTTCTGTATCAAAATGAGAAAAGCAGAATAGAGCTATGACCTAGCCATTCAATGACTTCTGATTCTTAAGAGGATGAAGACTGGGCAACTAGTAAGGAAGTAAATTATTGTATCACACCATTCAATTTCTGGAATAATAGATCCATTGTAAGCTGTACTATAGTAATAGCAAGATAGGTAAACATTAAGAACTTACAGCGAAGAGTTTGCTTTGTGTGCCTTTCTAGAATAAAGCCATAGGATCAAATCATAGAAAACATACTACAAGAGGATTTTCTGCTGGAAATATTAGTGTAAATTCAAGTCTAGTCCTGTCTCTTTACAGTCTTCCATCCATTTTCAAGGCACCTATACTGTACGGGTTGTTTAAAAAGACCTGTCTCCTCCTTCAGGCTGACTGGATTTTAAAGTATAAATATTACTGTGTTTACATCATGTCTATGGAAAACCTAATAGCCCTTTCAGTGTCCACCAATAGTTAGCACCAATGATTCCAGGGCAGGAAACTGTATATCTGTGACATAGAAAAAGTGCTATATAATAGTTAGACATTATTACTGGCAATCTGCTGAGCAGGTTACAGAAGAGTTCAGGAATAGTATACTGATCTGCTACATGTCATACACGTGCCAAAGGTAATGCCTATAATAGGAAATTAACAATAGTAACGGACAAAAAGCAAAGAAGGTGAAGCAACTTAGCCCTTTTTAAAAAACAACAGCTCACAATTAGTCTTGAATGTAAAGATGAAACCACACTGGGTGTGAGGTTACATTAGAAACATGATAGTCCATTCTCAAAGAAAGGTTTGCAAACCCATGCCTGCTTACAATTTGTACAAGAGACCAGGCTGGGAAGGTGGGTGAATTCACAGGGCTCAGTAATGTGATAAAAGACTTGCAGAATTTTTTTTGCAAAGTTCAAAAAATGGATGAATTTTGCAGAGCGCAGCTGCAGTGATCTATATATATTATTACAAACAAGATAATAGTGTTCATAAGCAGAGATGAAAGTGAACAGGAGCTGGCAAAATAAATGTTAGCTGAAACTGAATCCCACTAACCTCCTGTGGAACATTTGTGATATTAACCCCCTGCACACCCGCAGCAGAGCATTCACAGTGGGAGGCTGAGCACAAAGCTTGGTGATGTTTAATTTTAATTTAACACAGCTTATCCAGGAGAAACCATACAGCTCTGTGGCGAGACTGAAAGGCTATTGAAGAGAGTGTTTGTGCATGTGTGTGGGTGCATGCATGTAAAATTGCAGCCAAAACAAGGTGTCAAAGCAAAGTGAACTGGTTTTAGGCTTATGATAAAACAAATGGTTACATTCTGGGCCACATTATGTTGGTGTAAATCCAGACAAAACTCATTTCAGAACACCGGGTTTGTTCTGTGCTTTGAGATCAGAATTTGGCTCTTTCTCATGCTCTCACATGGCCTTTTCTTTTGTGTATTGCCATGGCCTTCCTTCTGAACATGAGAGTTCCCAAGACATTAAAAATTGTTTTTAAACCTTAAAACTAACAAAAAAAAACCCCAACCAAACAAACAAACAAATAAACGAAACCCCACATCACTCCAATGCTACTATATTTAGCATTTTATGTTGTTCCCATTTGACTGTTTTAGGGCTGTAGCCACATGTACATTGATAGATGGAACTGACCTCAGAAAAATCAAGTCTGCAGCACCCAGAACATCTTTCGATGTTCTCTTTCTGTCCACTACTAGGAGACTAACAGTTGCCTGAATCAACCCGTTCAGTAATCATTTTGCGTTTACAGCTACCATGAGCTAAATCTTGACCTTACCGAAACCAATGGAAATGCACTGGCACCAGAATTTCACTGTATAACTGTCAAACATTCTGACTGAAGAATATTCCTTATTAATTTAACCGATTCTAGGCATCACTGAAGCCTAATTTCTTGTGAATCTCTGAGATAATTAAATTATTCTCTTCTGACCCTCCAGAGTATTTCCTTTGGAAGCTCAAGAGATTAAAAAGTAGCCTATTATTATGCAAAAGTAAGTAAATCCAGCACACAGATTCTTTAATTTCTTCAGCTGCCCTTTACAGTTCCCCTTTGTGACAAACTGGAGATTTTTGACATGAGAGAGCTTAGAAGTAAAGAGTAAGTAGACACTATTCTTTGAAAAAACTGTCTTATATGCAGAGTGTGAATGAGCTTCCTTTCTTTCAGCAGAAGTTTCTCTTCTCCTTTGACAAAGCAGTAAAAAAATACTGTCTATTTCACAACTGCCTATCAACACCATATATACAGTCTGCAATATACAATTGCATCAGCTGTACATGGTAAAACCCAACTTACTAATTTGGTTTGGGAGATCCTAACAAGGGAGGTGTAAACATGGGTTCCCATCTGAGTAATTACACCGAAGTCTGTGGTATTCCTCACTTTCTGCTCTGTTGTACCCAGGCTTCAGAAGAAGAGGACAGCATTTCTAGCTCTGTAGAAGCTGACTGGTATTTTCTAGAGTTAAGAACTACAGTCGTATATAAATACTAAATATTCTGTTCCTGTGAGTTTTCTTCTGTCGCTTAAACTTCCATATTATCTTTCACCTGTGTGACTAGTGCATCCCAAACTTAGCTCCACTGTCACCATGGTAGTTATACTCCACCTAAATTGACTGCCTGCATGTAAAATTAATAATGTGTCAAGCTTTTTTTTTTTTCTTTCTTGCTCTAATTTTTCTTATAGGTTCCTTTGGAACTGAAGTGACCTTCACCCTTCCTCTCTTGTTCCATGATTTGGGAAAATAGCTACTCACCAGCCTCAGCAACCCAAGTAAAATCTTTGATGATGGAAGAAAAAGAACCATCCTTAAGAGCAGTACATTCCATGGGCTGGTGATGCAGAGACTTCTCATTATTTGTGCAAAGCTCATGTAATGTAAATGTATCAATAAATACAGTTCACTGTCATTAGTTGTCCACTTCTGGCTGAGTTCCTCTTAGCCCCATGAAATAATCCTCAGTGTGGTATATTTCAGCTCAGGAAATCTTCAGCATTCTTACATCAGCAGGCTGTATGGTATCACATAGATTACTATTCATGTACTGTTCACCTTCTGCCCTGTAGCAGTGAGTCTGAAACAACAGAGTCCTGTGCTGATATAGAGTAGCATCTTTTGTTGATGCTACTCATAAGAGCTTCTTCAGTGGACTTTTTTTTTGGTGGGGGGAGGGAACAGGACAAAAAGAGTCACAGACTGAAAACAATAAAATATTCTTGTTATAGTGTAATGGTGCAGATAGTTCAATTTCGAGCATGTGGCATTAGAGGAAAAACTCCTGGGCACTTTCTTCAGAACCTAAATCAAGGGTATTTTAATTTGCAGTCCCTGCTTCCTTTTCACAATGAGACACAGGACAATAAGAGTGAACATATTTCTCTTGCAAGTTAACTCAACATGCAATATGCAGAAGATTACTCAGGCTCACTCAGTGCTAGCAATCCACAGTTTATTGATTTCACCCTATCACTGCTTACATTTTTTATTCTTTAATTTTCTTTCCTTCTTTGCTCATTAGTTCAAGAGATGGAGGGAAGGGGGAGGTAGTGTTAGAAAATGTCATCGTTTTTAGGTTGCATTGGAAGAGGAAAATCAAACAGAGGCATTGTCAAATAACAATCCCTGAGTAGGCAATAACCATCCAAACTTGTTCTAGATCATTTGCCCCAGTCCCCACAGCACACCAGGATACGGCCAGCAATGTCATAACCTCTGTTGAGGTTACTTTTCTAGCCAGTGGTTCTTGTCTTGCCTATATAGTTCTTGCTGTGGAGATACCATTCTTGCACCTTAGACAGGCAATAGCCAAGTTACCAAAGAGGTACTTGAGAGACAATCCCCACTGAGTAACTAAAAAATACATCCTTCTTCTTCCCTGGGCAGGACAATTGCCATTGCATTTCTTTTCAACTTTAAATATCTGTAAGCAGCACATAGCGAGAGCTTCTAAGGAATTAACAGATGTGTAATTGTTTAGAGATTACAGTTAATAATAAAAGCAGACCTTTTTTTTCCCTTGTGCTATTTAAAAGAACTAACAAGGATGGTAACTATCATAATTAAAGAAGCCTTATCCAAGGCAGGGAATTACAGCAGTGTCTTTTTCAGAGATCTGTTTAATTTCTCTTTTTTACCCTGTTTCAAACCTCCTCACCTTCTCAACATTGTTACCGCATGTTTTTTGAGTCTTCAGAGCTTGGCTGAGAGCAGTGCTGGGAAATCTGTTCAGAATGAACAACTGGTTTCCAACATAATAAGTAAATGAACACAAATTTAACTTCATGGCATTCAATATTAACTACTTTCTAATGCTGAAATAATGGCCTGCAGCCATTTCTGCAGTGTGCAGAGAATGGTTAGTCAGCAGCTAAGCACAACTGTCTTTAACCGCTATGCTATCAAAGGGAAAGTAGGCAAAGATTGGGAATTTTAATGAACAAATGGCATTCCTACAGTTTGCAGTTCAAAGCTAAGTAAATAATGAATAGCTTGAATGCAAATTACCCCTAATTAACTTTGCTAAGTCTGTTTTTAATAAGGATAGATATGAAAGAGTCACTAAGACTATAATATAATACACATACCACAAACATTGAAGCAGTGATTTTTTTTAGAGGGTGGTTAGTGGGAGGAATGAGAGTTTTGCAGTGTCTTGGACAGCAACATCTAAGTGAGAGTTTGAGAGACGAAGTATTAATGCCTGCTGAATTCAGGAAGCAGAGGTGTCCATGATTGCAGCACATGCAACATCATACTTACACAGGTGCCCCCCACAACCCCTCAGGAAAAAGAAAAACAGAAAGAGGGGAAGAGAGGGTGCTGAACTCAGGAAGAGAGGCTGCACCTCACACTGAAAAGATTGTGCTAAGTCCCCAGTCCTCACAATTTAGGACAGCAGAGCCCACACCGGAGGCAGAATTAGGAGAAATCTCAGTAGATACTAGTACAAGCTAGAGGCTTGTCTTTTGTATCTCCATCAACTTCAGCAAACATTGGGTGTGCAAGGAATGCAAGATAAGGCCCTGAAGGCACAACTTAATACAAACAAAATAATTTGAGGAAGAACACCCACAGAGACGGGAGTAGTCCAGCACCTGGCATGCCTCACAGAAAGGTGGGTTTTCAGAAGTTTTCTGAAGCAGGGAAGGGTGTATATCGAAACATATTAACAGGACAGCATGAAAGAGAATAGCTCAAATCTAAGTAGATTTTATCTATGCTAGAAATCAAATTAATACTGTATCTTTACAGACTCTGTTTGCTGAGAAATGGGCAGCAAGCCTCTGCTTTTTTAGGCAACCAGTGCACACACTGGGCTTCAGGTACTCTTTCTGATTTTAATGAAAGTATGAATATACTGGCAAATAGGAAAATAGTCCAGACAAGAAGTACTTTGGAGTTGGGAGTCAAGCATTTGTCTGTACTCACACAGGAGCACAGATGGTTCTGAGTGTTACACAAGTCTGATCTCCAGTGTTCTTTATTCAGGAATTACCACTTGAACTCTGAGCATGAGGCAAGTATGTTTGTAGAGAACTGTGATTATGTACAGCTCTGCATGAGCACTAGCTATGAATCTGATGATTACTATTGTATTTATGGTGTGCACTAATGACAAATATAATCCATTAAAATATACATTTCACAATGAAATTGCAAATCAAAAATAAATACACTATATGGTTGTATAAATCTGTGGGGAAAATCTGTTTATGGAATTTACTGATTTTTGAGTGCTTGGTTTCAATACCTTACTGTTGGAATAATAATAATATTCCTTCAGGAACCTCATTACCTTTTCTTGGTTTAAAAGAAAGAAAAATGTTTCTCATCTCATCTAGCTGATAAATTCTGTGTGTCCCATAATCCAGAAGCCTCGGGTTGAATTACAACACCAAATTCTGGGTTCAGGCCTGCCTGGTGAGCATGACCCATGCTGTTCTTACATACTTGAAATCTTTTCAAACCCACATCTCCAAAGAGATGCAAACATGTAATTCCCTTCATTCTAACTGCTGCAGAATCTCCCTGCAAATTTTGACAACATTGCTCTCCAGATGAATATCACACTGCAGATGAACTTCTTGGTTTTCTATATTCTGATTGTTAGATTTTAAGTATTGATATTATTCCTTCTTTTTATTTTCTCTAATGAGGCAGATTTTTCTTTTCTTGCATTTTTCTGGTGGACAACTGAGGTCCAAAATCCATAATCATTTGGGGTTTTAATTCTGAACAAAAACAAGACCCTCAAATGAAAAACAAACCAGCCAGGTTTGATGGTTATGCAGAAATAGTCTCAGATCTAAGTCGCCATGCCAAAAGCCTGGACTCCACATTTTCTTTCTTGTCTGCTATTCAGGGCAAAATGAGTCAATAAAAGCGCTTGGGAGTAGGAAAGATCATTCTTCATGTTTGCTCTATAATGACACCTCCAGGTGATCAAGAAATATCCTGCACTTAGTTATGCTTAGCCAGCACAGAACTTTTTCATGTATTGGAAAACATATCCAAAGGGACTTTAAAACTTGAGCACAAACATATTGGAGGATCCTTTCCCACCCTCACAGACAAAAGTCAAACTAAAGGCCCAAGAGAGTCCAGAAGAACAGTGAAAAAACAAAACCAAAAAAAAAAAACCAAAAACCAAAAACCAAAAAAACCTAACAAAAAGCAATGGCTTTGAAAAAAGACTTCAGAGACATTTCTTTTCTCTGAGAGAGGAGCACATCTGGCTTAGGGTGAAAAGAGAAGTGGTGTCATCTGGGCAAAAATAAAACCATTCTTCTCAAATGTGTCCTTAAAAAAAAACAGGAGGGAGGAAAAGTAAAAAAGAATAATCAAGCAAGGAAGAGAAAGCAAGTTCAGGGAAAAACAAAATCTTGTAATGTTTTAGGGGGGCTTATTAGAGTGAAAATTAAGTGTCATGCAGAGCTTTGCTTCAGTTCTGATGTCTTTTATTCAAAGAGCCATCACCCTGTAAACCCACTTTAACAACTCCCTTCAGATGAAATATAAAAATTAAAGACATTTACAACACAGCTTAGTAGCAGATGTAGTCTTACTGTGGGGGTTTAGATCAAATGGTGATGTAACTCCACCAAAAGGGGTTATAGCTCTTATGAAAAAACCTCTCACCAGAAAAAACCACCTTGGATATCTGACAAAATGCAGGGTTCTATTTTTGCTTTGAATTCCATTTCCCATTGTCAGATGGGCTTGACTTTTTATTTACCTCTTTAAGATGAAAAAAAAATGCAATTTTGTTGCTGGATAGTTTCCCTGTTTCACAATCTTTCTCCAGCTCTGTGTTCGGGTGTAGGATAAGCAGCAGGGCCTCTGCTGAGTGCAGGGTATGAAGTAGAGGTAGGTGGGAATTTTATGGGGCACTTGCAGTAAGACAAACCTCAGTAGGATTGCCTGAAGTGGTCAGAACAATTTAGTAGAACAAAACAGTCCCTGTGTATTTCTTTGATTTTCCTTATAAGGAAGTCTTTTTCAGTAAAACCTGTAGAAAACGCACTCAAAATAAAGTATTATCATTCTGCACTAATCTGTGTTAAGTCAGGCAATTTTGAGTGGTGACTTTCTGGCGTGGTTCTTTGATGTAATTTCCCACAGCACTGTCATTTTCAGACTAGTATACTTAGTGCTGTCTACATATATGATCTGGTACCTAAAGCTTGCTTCTGTCAAGGTCAACTTTGTTGTCTCCAACTCTTGGTAGAGCTAAGACGTGGCTGCTAGATACAGATGATTTTCCGTGGCAAGTTGGCAACTGATATAGGACATAGAGGAACTTAGAATACTGAGCAATCATCTTTTTCTGACTGATGAGTTTTGTGGATGATTATGCAATAACAACTGGATTTTCTGTCTGTGATGTTCCTAAGGCCATGGTTGAAGGCCAACAGGTATCTGTCTATGCTGCAAAACACACTGGAAGGCTTTCTGCTAGGTGGAATTGTTTTTAAAGTACATATTCATAAAGATAAAAGGATGGGGAGTGGACTTGCTACTGGGGAGAGGAGGTTTTTTTAAATATCTCACAAATATGTACAAAAGCCTAGTGTTGGTCATTCACTTACCAGGAACCATGCAGAATGTAAAACCTGTGAAAAAATTAATTTCTCGAAACTGATATAGTGAGTAGCTCTCCAAAAAAGTAGAAAAAGGAGAAGGCAGAAAACACTAGAAGGTGGAAGAGTGGGGAAAACACTGGGTCTGGTGTGATTTCTGTCTTTGTGTATGGCAAAATAACTTGTTTCTTCTTCATGATGAATGAGTACGATCCTCAACTACAGAATCTTTTGCTGTCTTATTTTTCCTACTGCTCATTTCCATTTTGCTCACATGCGAACACCCAGGTTAGATTTTTTTGTGTGTGTTCAGGCGTGCTCCCTTTTTGAAAGGTGTGAGTTATAGAAATAAGCAAGATATCCAGCTTGTTTGGTTGATAGTTGTCCCTGGGCTGACTTAGGGCCCAGTGACATGTCACAGCACAGAAACTCAGCTGCAGTAAGCCAGGAGGCTCACTTACGCACGCAGGCTAAACCAAATTTTCTGCAGCTGGGAGGAGGAGAAAAGAAAATTGCCTCTGCCATATTTGTAGTTCTCACACCCCAGCAGCTGGTTAGGAGCCAGTTCAGCCCACATCACAATTAAGGGCAACCTTGGGGCTGCTTTAACAAACAACAAGCCCCCAAGGATAATGCTGCAGTGCACACCCCCCTCCTCCCCACCTCCTGGCCATATTCGTGAGATGTCCTCTATGCCAAGAGCTGGGAAAATTCTCCAGGGAAATTCTCAGCTGGCTTGTTAGCTAGTTTTATGGTCCCTTTGCTATCCTGAGACCCAGACCATTGCTGATAATTTTCCTATTGTAAATACGCTATTTTGCTATTCAGATTGCTCAGCAAGTTTAAAGAAGATGACAGATTGTACAGAAATATTATGAGCAGAACAGTGAAACTGCGTTTAGTTCAGGTATGACTATAAACTGAGACAATGGCTATTTTTATGCCAGAGATAAATATCATTTGGTCTATTGCTGTGCAATTGTTGTAGCTGACAGAACTAGACGATATTAAAGTTCTTTCCAATCCTAATTATTCTATGATTCTATGATAGGGATATGTCTTAAATCTAACAGGCTAACAAGTCCATTTAAACATTGATATCCTTACTCACCTTCACCAGGAAAGTAAGGATAGCTGCAAGGAAAGACACTTGCCACTAAATCCTGCAGTTCTTGTGGATGAAGCCATCTGTCTAGTCTCCTCTTAGCTGAGAGATGTCTTGTACCGTTCTGTCTGCTCAAAGTCCCGACTACCAAGACCTGACTGAGTCTGTGCCCCAAGAAATTCTAATCCTCTCACTCTAACACTGAAAGCACAGAATTTCCAAGAAGCCCCAGCAATGATAAATCTCAGAGCAGGTGTGGAAGTTTATGTTGTCAGGTGTGGAACCTGAGAAAGTAACAAGGCAATCTAGGAAAACTGTACTTTTCTTACTCTTTCATTTAGGATAATACTCTAATTTGTTTCAGATTGATTTAGACTCCATCTCCCCATGTGTTCTAGTCCAGCATCTGATACAACCATGCCGTAGCAGCACTAACAGAGCAATGAGCTTTAGCCAAACCCAGAGAAAAAGGAGTTTTGATAAACACCTTCCCCAAAATAATACTGTCCGTAAAGCATGTCGTGTCAGAGATGTTGAAAATTCTCCTTGCCTTAGAGGAAGCAGTATGAGAGGGAGAGTTTCCATGAGGCAAAAAGTTATTTTTTCCCAAACCAGAATGTACCACACGAGAAAGGAAAGGGTTACCTGCTGCTTCTCATTGATGCCAACAAATACCTCACAGAGTTGCTTTCACTTCATGTAAGAATAATAGATTTGAAGACTTAAATAAGGGTGGGAGAGCAATAGCTAATTCCAGGTTTTACCTCTGGCTCCTATTAAAACCATCATGCAGTTTGTCCTCAGTTTCCCCACATACATAAACAGGTATGATAATTACCTCCACAGCTCACAGAGCTGATCCTCTAATGCTTGTGAATGTTGTGATAGGCTACAGTGAAGCACCCAGAAACACCCAAAATAATGGCCGTCTGTTCCAGGTTTCAAAAATAAGAAGCTCTAAGGGCAACATCTACATGTTGTGAGGGTTCTTCATTGTGCTTCCACTACATGGTGGCAAAGGGCATAGCTAGAATGAGCTCGCAGTGATTTAAATGCTCTGCTTGATCTCTCAGCTTGCTCCTAGGGCAGCCTGGCTCCTCTCTGTGGGTTTAAGTGGTGAATGTATTCAAAAATAAAGGAGGAATGAAGAAGAGGTTTTTATGTGTTTGTGTATTACACCATGGCAAGCACAGCGTTCATGTCCCCCATTCTAAACCACTGGATTTAAGATTAAGCACCAGTGATAAGTGCTGTGTTTTCATTCTTCTTGTGTTTAGACAAATGTGCTTTGTCATTGAAGCATCCCTCCTTCACCCCATCTGTTCCAATAAGCTGTGAGGTGCATGGGTCTCTGGGGGCCATCACCAGAGTACGCTTTACTTGGTACCCTAAGAAGTGGCAGCTGCAGTTCCTCTGTGCAACATGGCAGGGTTTGCAATTGTAAAAATGGCAGTGTTCAACTGACAATGCCTATGGCACATCTGTGCCCAAAGAGAATGCACCCTCTACAGTTTCCAAACTCTATAAGATGCAAAACTCTTGGAGGTCTGGGAGGCACAGATCAAGCCTGTGACAGTTTCATTTGCTTATCTGCCCGCTGGTGGGATCAGCTTTTCAGCCCCTGAAGCTTTTAAAGAGTGGCCCAAACAATTAGCTGTATATCTAGTCACTCCTAACCCTGAGGCAATATGCCTTTTTCACCCTTTCTTCACCAGTTTTCAATTATTACCAAAAATGCAAAGGAGTGTTTGGAAATGGAATTCACCTGTAAATAAAATGGTATTAACTGAAGAAGCCCAGGCCCAGACAAACATGTAAAGTCTATCTAGGAGCAGACAGGAGGCATGTGTTTTGAAATAAAACTTTAAAAAAATCCACAAAAAACCCCAAAAAACCAAACACAAAACAAAACAAAAAACCATACCAAAACGAAACACCCCCCCAAACAACAACAACAAAAATAAAACAAAAAAAACCCAAAAGAAACCCAAACCCAACAAAAAACCTTGAAGAAAATTTCAAGATGAGAACTGTTGCTTGTTTTCCTTTCATTTTAATGGAGATTTCCAAGACATTCAAATTTGAAATATGGGTTTGTGTCCTTCTGGACAGGAAAAGACACTGGCAAGAGTGAGAACAGGTGAGTGATGACATGAGAAGTAAAAGGTGGGTTTTGTTCTGACTATACAGACATACTTGTGACTGTAATATGCAGATACTCCAACTGAAGCAGTACTTGCCTTCTTGGTGTTCTAGATTCTCCAAAAGATCCAGGTCATTAAGAAAGTACCAGGCACCAGAGACTGAATTTTGCTTGCTTTCCCATCAGTAAGAAGCGAAGCCTGCTCAACTTATCAAGTGTTACATTCAACAGGAGCTGGCAATGTATGTTGTGTCAAGTGGAATCATTCAAGAGATGAAGATTATTAAAACTCTTACCTAGTATTGAAGCAGTGTTTGTCATTGCAGATCTGTAGCCCTTGAAGGTAATACCCAGATTTTGAATTTTATGTAAGAGCTGACACGATCACTCTAAGCCGTTCAATTTTCCAGACTTATTTCTCCTCATTTTCTCCATTAAAACAGCAAAGGACAGTTAAGCTTTATTCTCTGAGCACAGGATACATATTTTACTTATTGAGTATTAAGGAGAATCAGATGGATGTCACTGCATATCTCCTAACTAAAAAGACAGATTTCAGTCTCTGCCATGACTAGAGAGAAGGGAGGTAAGCAAGCAAAAGGAATAGACAGAGAGGAATGAAAGGTGGTAAAACAGCCCTACTTCCCCAGATCAGGCACTAATGTGTTAATGTATTCTGTCTGAACATATGATACCAAATGGAGGTGCATGAACTTCAACCCTGAAAACTCAGTGGATAGAAAAAAGCTGAGTACTTAAGACTCCTGCAACAATTTCAGCACATGTCTAGGCACAGCCTGAAGCAATAAAGTGTGAAAGAATTTTTATTTATTTCTTCATTTTTAAGATTAGATACCTATTTTAGTATTTAGCACATTGTTTTTAGCACTTGGAGACACTGGCTTGAATAGCAGCACTATATATATTCCCTGTCATTTATTTGATTAGTGGTCTTTGAAAGGCAGACATATCAGTCATGGGTACAAAAAGAAAACTTGCACCCACACAAGAGAATGAATATGCCTCAAAGAATAGTAACACAGGTACAAGTGAAGCATTTGCCCCGGGAACCCTTCCAAGTGAAGCACAAAATGGAGGCAAATATATCGGATAGGCTGCAGCTGCTGCTTTTGCCACCCAGGAGGAGTAATTCTTCACTGAGGATATAGAATCATAGAATCATAGAATAGTAAGGGTTGGAAAGGACCTTAAGATCATCTATATGATTAGAGAAAGGCTGTAAGAGAAAAGCAGCCACAAAGTTGGAGACTAGAAGAGGGCTGTTTTGGGCGATGAAGTGGCTTTGTGGGGCTCTCAGATCCCACTGAAAAACTGTTTCAGGTTTGTAGCTGTGCATGAGTACACATCAGCCAAACAGACACTCACGCTCATAGACTCTCGTCTTTCACTACTGAACTTAGACCTTCTGAAATGAGCCCCCCTTCCTATGCACTATTATAGTACAAATGATAAATAATATCCACAGCTCTGGAGCTGGACACTGCACAGATAAGAGACACAGTCCATTAAGAACTCCCTTTTTTTGTGTGCAAAGCAAAGGTTCCTACCGCATTTGTGGCTGAAAATGTAACCTGCATGACAAAAACATCACAACCATCATCCAGAGAAGAGAGGATCCTGACACTAACTTTGAAGCTGGAGCCAGAAATGGGCAGGGCAATGAGTCTGACCTGTTCAGAAATGGTTCTACGGTAGCCAGCAAAACCACAATGGACTGACACTTGTAAAGCTAAATCTTCCAGAGGTTTGTGTCAGCATATGATCCCGGCGCAGAAATGGTGGTTTGCAGTATGTCATACAGGCCTGAGGTCCCCACACACCTTACCCCATGTGATACTGCTCTTTACCAACACCCTTTTCCCCATTTTCACCAAGGCTAAATATTTGCCAACCTCTAACAAAACAAAAGTACACACAAAAATGAGGTGAGTGGAGCTGTTAGTTCAGATGCTGCTATTTGAGAGCTCACATAGCTCTGGGGAAATAAGTACTGAGTATGTAATCCCAGCAATGACACTAAAGGTAAATGGATTTGGGGATTTTTGTCATGTACTGTGGTAGCAATAACAGCAGTGACAGGGCATTTGTAACCCCACATCACATCTGGTGAAAATATTTCATCTGGAAGGCATGGCTTTTATCACATAATTTGGTCCCATTATTTTAGTGGCTAACATTTCACACTGCTTGTGATCCTCACCTGAAACATGGCTGCAAGGTGTCACTCCACTCCAGATTCAGGAGGCTTGGGATATAAATTGAAGCCAATACATCCACTATCGGAGTAACATGTATTATTATTAAAGCTCATTCATCACACACTGAAGTAAATACCTTGCATGGGGGAATTGGAATCATTCTCAGTGAACTAGATCCATCACCTTCTAAATCAGGTACATCAGCTAGTGAATCAAATGCATCACCTTTGAATTAGATGGACTCCCAGTTGAATTAGATGCATCACCTATTGAATAAAACACATTACTATTGAATCAAAAACTGTACGTCACCCAGTAAATCATGTAAATATTACCCACACTGCATGTTGAACAGCTGCATCACCAATAAGTTTAACAGATGACATGTTAAAGCTGCTATAACATTTAAACAATTACCGTAAGGGCCAAATTCAGTATATCAGTCACCAGTCCTGGTAGATCAACTTTTCAGAGCCAGCAAAAACACCATAAAGAAGTTCTGACTTTTTCTAACATATTAAACCTATAAATGAGTAGGCAAAACCAGAAGGAATGAGAATGAAAACAAAGTGTATTTCTGCAATATTGCCAGTGTAGCTTACAGCAACCATGAGATGCTGACATATCAAGACTTAAGGTACCATGATTGTTTTATAACAACTTTCACTGCTGTGTCACATGGCTTAGAAAGGGCTGAGACCATTGTTTAAAGCAGTGGCTACCTTCCATCTGTCGTAAGATTTTCAGCCTTGCCAGCACCCTAAGGATTGAAACAGTAACCACTTAAATGCAGGGGGTTATTTATTTATTTATTCATTCACAAAAACTGTATCCCAAGGCTAGGCAAAGATTCCATGGGTAGCATCACGTGAAAATGGACAACATAAAATCAACTGTGCTTGGGAGCTGACTCAAATTCAGACCTCAAAAGATATAATCTTTTTTAATTATAATGTTTGCAAATGCCTTGCAACTTTTAAAAAATGGCCCTTATAATTTTGCATTTTTTTTATTGCTTCTTCTCTGGAATTCCAAGCAGGCCAAAAGACATCAAAATATTACACCTCCTGGCTCCCAGCCCTCTAATAGGAACCTGGATAGTACAATTTTACAGGTTGGCAAAACGAAGAAGGAAACTTTTTAGTGAATCCTTTCTTTCCCTTTCCACGCTCCTTTATGTTGCACAGCCACAGAATGAATGCATCAGAATTAGATGGAGGAATAGTTGATTTTGCCACTGACTAACACATTCTGGCAGAGGACCATACTTCTTTATCTGCCCCAAGTTATGTGAAATGCTGGAACTCGGGCTAGCCCTTGCCGGAACATGATTAAAATGCATTTATAGTCATGTATAAAATAGCAAAGCACAGATGACAGACACATTCATGAGCACTGCACCAGTATTGCTCCAAATGAATGAGAGCTGAGTCTGTGCTAAGCTCTCATCTTAATTTAGAGGAGTTTCTTGTTGTTTCCTTTTGGCTGAGGAATCCTTGTAGGAGAAGCACAGAAGACTGGAATTAGGACTGGGGATAGATAAAGACTTGGTGCAGGCTGGGTTTGTAAAAAGGAGAGGGAAGAAACAGGAGGACACCTCACTGAGGATGTAAATAGATGTTGTTACTAGAATATCAAAATACTTTGGTTCTGGTGACCAAGATCAGCAGCTTCTTTGTCCATGCTCTGGGAGAGGGTGAAGGAAATACAAACTAAAAAAATATGTGCTGAGCTGGAGAGAAGCTGATCTGCAAGACTAACTGCATGTTGCCTGCAGTGGTCATTTTTACCCAATAAAAGCATGACCATCAATTCAGGCTTACCGACAGTGAGGCAGTGTGTGCATTCCCTTTCCACTGTAAGCAACACCCAGGGTAACGGCAGAAAGACTGCTTGAATTAGGCACATGTGGGAGAGCACAGTGTGTTTTCTGAATGTACACAACATTTACCATCCTTCAGACAGTTTAAACTAGGCTCACTGTATCTTGTTTTCTCAAGCATTGTCATACTGAAGAAAAAGGAAAGTATAATACTGTCCTCACAAAAATCCTCCTTAGAAGTCCTTAATGAGAATGACTTGCCTTTCCCATCCTTTGTCATCCTTGTGACAATAATAGTAAGGAGGTATCGGGAACAAGACATCTGAATTGCAGTGCCCAGTGGTCTGTAACAGACAGAAGCAGCATGCTCTACTCCTTAACCTTTGAAATAGTCTGGGGTTTTTTTGAGTGGCTGGTTGTTCCACCTTTTTTCTCCCAGGTTCCCAGGGCTGCACAAGGGGAGAACAGGAATCAGTCAGCCAGTCAGTCCAATTACAGCACACAGAGACTATTGCTGTCTTTCATGAAGGGCATGAGTGAGGAATGAAAAAAACCCCTCATTTGTGCGACAAGGGTTACCGAGAGAAAAAGAGAATGATACTATGGCAGCACATGCCTCTGAAAATGTCCTGCACAAGAGCAGGGTGAGCCTCTATCCATTGTTTTCACTGGATGGAGGGAAAGCATATCTTCCTATTCCTCTTTTGATGTATGTTATGCAAATGTCTTCCCTGACTAAATTTTTGCTCTTTGTACCTGTAGGGCCCTGACAGGCATTCCTTGGCAAAACGGGTTCTAGCAGCTTAACATGGTACCGCCCTGGCTGTCTGTGCCATCCCTGCCACTGGTGATAGTCTCACTGCGGAGTCAGCAAAATGGGCAAAATGGGGGTTGTGCCGATGCTTCAGCTGCTCCAGTTCACAGCTTGGCAGTTTAAATTAATAAACCAGGCATGGATTGGAGTACCTGAGGTATGGGCACACATCCCTGCAGCTGGAGGGGGTGATTATCTTTTAAACTACTGCGAGTAGGTTTATGAGATGGTATCTGTCAGAGTGATTATCGTAGCACTTGATTAGCTTCTCATTGTCTACACAAGCAGGCCACCAGCAACCTGCCCGGGTATTGTCTGTTCCCAGCCCTTCAAGCTATAACACATGGGAGATACTGTAGTACCTCCTCTACGTATAATTGTTTTGCAGAGCTGTTCGCTTTGCAGTATGCTGTATTGGATTCAATATGGAGATGATTTAGTAGATGATCTCCCTGTCTAGTTCAGAAGGCAAGCCATCTGTTTCAAAGGGTGACTTACAGCACTGGAGTCAATAGATGATGTATCTGATTTAGATGATGTATCTGATTTAGAAGGCAAGCTTGATGATTCAGTATGAAATACCGTATATCCGCTGCAATTCCTTGTGCAATGCATTTACTTCAGTGCATGGACATATATGTGTGCATGCCTTTTGTGGTGGGGGGGTTGGAATACAGATGGAGCACATTCAGTTTGAACAGTTAATACGCACAGCAGCCTTTATGACTGTTCCATATAGAAGCTTTGTCAGGAAATGCAAACTAGTAGGCAGGACACTGAAAGGACATGGAGGATTAGTCCAGGCTTGGGGAAACACAGTGGTTCTGTTATCAAGGTCTGATATCACTTGATGTAGACGCTGCACTGAAGAGAACTTCAAAAAGATGATGGCTGCACCCTCATTTGAGGGTCCATTGAGTCCATTTCATCCAGGCAAGAATGGGCTTGTCTTTCAGCTCAAAACCCACAGAACTCAACCGTATCCAAAGATACTGCTGTCTGTGAAACCCAGCATGAACACAAAGTCTTGAATGAAACTGATCAGCAGGAATAATTCCTGTTTATAAGAACATAGGCATGCTGGGGCTGTGTCTGGGTGGATCATATGCTGATGATGATTTGCATGCAGAAGATAGTTAACTACAGCTAGTATAGACATGCTCTCACAGCAGCAACAGGGTGGATTGTGGTGGACGTTCAGGAAAGTAGAACCCACATGATTTTTCTACCAGTGAACATCTGGGCTAGACTTTGAAACAGGAGATCAAGAAAAGAATAGTATAAACATGATTTTTAGGATCTGGCAGCTCTTGTCAGATGATAATTCTTCTTGTGGCTGTGAGCAACTCAGGTTTGTTGGGGTTTTTTTGCTTTGTTTTACTCTTTTCTGTCTATGGGATATCATAGACTGAGGACCAAAGACTTTCTAACATAATTCAGTGTCAGGGAGAAACCGAAGCTAGCAATGGTGAAAACAATGATGCAAATTAAGCAGGATTTGGCCTCCAGCAAAACATCTGTAAATGATGTGGTGAGATCTGCATGCTAATCACCTCAAACCAATGAGAACTGTGTACTTAGTCCAGATTTACATGGGGAAAAATTTGGAGAAACCTTTCCCTTAGCTGAGCTGCTCCGAGTTTATCCCAGGAGAGTTAAGTAAAGACTATCATCATGTACACACTATGGAAGGCCTGCAAATTAAAACAGAAACACCATGTTCCTACAACTATCTTACAGAATTTTCCACTCTCTCATTCTCACTTGTTGCTATACACCTTTCTTGTTTTTATTGAGTGATTATGTGATTTATAGGACAAATGCCACTGCATTTGTAGCACTGTACTTAGTGATTACCAAAAAAAGAAAGTAAACATTTACTTTCTTTCCCTACTTCTCCTTTATCTGCAGATGCCCCCAGGAGAAGAGATGCGGAAATCTAAAAGTCCTCTTGATATTATACTGCTTGTTGCTTCTTAATAGTGTTTCTCTAAATGGGATCAGCCATCACTTCCTATTAGTACAATCAGCCTTTTCAGAGATGACATTACACAACGGGCAAGACTCTGATTACTTAGAGTCATAAGACTGGTCTTGTGAATATACTCCTGTGTCCTACTGCATTCTGAGAGGAGAGTGCTTTGCTTTGCAAAACTACTGCAAAGATTTGAAATCTCAAGTGGTTATGGAATGGTGTACAGCTGCTCTCAGCTCTTTACTATCCTCTCTGGCATTATCCACCAGTCTTAGTCTCTTCCGTGTCTATTTTTCATATACGCTATCTAGTTGGCCTCATTTTGCCCACTGGATGGGAGCAAATAATCAGATTGCTGTGCTGCTGTGAAGACTAGAAGGCCTTCTTTGAAGGAAGCACATTAGGGCTGCAAGGACAGGTCTCGGATTTTGTCGTTCAGTGTCATTTCACTGGCAAGGAAGTGGCCTAAATAACAGACCATATATGTTTGGTCTGTGATATTCCCTCTAAATGCTTCCAGTGGTCTACAACACCCTTTCTGAAATGCTAATGAGGCCTTTCATCACCTAAACATCCCTAGTTGGGGTAATGCTTCCAGAGGAGCGTGTCTGTGAGATATATGAAAGACATTGTATTGCTCAGAAATCATTGGATAAGGAATAGTAGATGCCGCCAGGTGGATGAGGCAGGGATAGGAATTAGACTTATAGAAAAAAATCAGCAAGCACTGGATGTAGGACTGAAGGAAAGATGTGACAGTCCTCTGTCAGCTGCTTAATATGGCATGGGTCACCTCATTTGCTGAGAGGCAAGAAGCAGTCAGAGTATGTTATCTGCCCCTACTATCTTATAAATTAATTCCTTGAGCTGGTTCCCGACTTTCATGCCGCTCTTCAGATGACAACCCACCCTGCTCCCACCACTTGTGAAGTATATTTCTTGCAGTCCCACTTGCGTTGCTACAACAAGTAGGGCTGGAATGGCCAGTGAAAGATCCTTTTCAAAATTGTGGGCAACTGCAGACAACCTGAAGACATTCAGGCTGCAAGTTAGTACTGAGTAGTATTCATTTTAAAACTTTGCATCAGAACAAAGCATTAGCCAGGGAAGAGGATCTTAAAATCCCTATGTGTCTGAGCTGTCTTAGTGGATTAATGGTCAGGTATTATCAGTGAAGCAGAATCCCTCAGTTTGGCTTTTTGTCTGGTCTCCTTTTCTTCCAGCTGGGTGGAATTAGGGAATGTTACCTAGGCAGAGAACAATGTGCTCAATACATTTTATGGGAGAACGGGCACAGATTTGCAAGTCACTATGAAGTATTTATTCCCTCCAGTGGCATTAAAATGCAGCCCCGCATTGCGCTTGCTCTCTGCCCCAAGGAGAATTTTGCTCTTGGCAGAGCTATAGCAGGGGATTTCACAGCAGAATCGTACGTATGACAGACTCTGCTAACAAAAGGGTGCACCAAAGTGGACTCATAAACACCACACAGTAAGAACTCTGTCAAGAATATGGAAGAAGATTTCTCCCAGGAAAACAAACCCAAGCCTCTAAATTCTCCTCTCATAATGCAACTAAACTATTACAGTTTTCACTTGAAAGACCAGTCTTCTGATTTTGATGTAAATTCCTCGTGCTATATAGGCCTTATTTAAAGATGAAAAAGCAGCCTCCTCCAGCACAGCCCCATTCCGATCTCACTATACAAATCTGGGATAGATTGAAGGAAGCCAGTGACTTAACATGGATATAAAGTCAGTGTGAGTGAAATAACAGTCCAGCAGCAGCCAACTCAGCTGTGTAGGTGCCTGTGTACACAATTATTTTAGAGACCCCAAAAGGAAACATGTATGAGACAATCACTTCATAGAATATAGTGAAGCCTTCCTCATAAATGTTTAAATAGTCAGCTTTGTGGTGCAGTCCCTTCAGCAAAAACAAGTGCATTAGCACAGAAGAGAACAGCTTGTAGAAGAGGAAAATTATTCCCACCTCCCCCTTGTTCTCGTCCACTGGTTGTGATAACCCTTCACTCCTTCATTTCTTTTGTGCTAATTTCTTTCTTAAGGAGACTGAATGCTGCAAGAAAAACAAGCAGTTGGTTTAAGTCAACCACATCAATAAGAATGTGAGGAAATCAACCCTTGGAATGTTGTTAAAAGCCCAGAGGTCATGAGTCCCAGAACAGTGGCCTTCTGGTGCACCTGGAGTAGGAGACTCTATGGCATAGTGGCAAATTCGTGAGTTCTGTAAGGGGCCAAAATGTGGATGCTGGTGGGACAGGAGTCAGGGACCCCTTGGACAAAAAACTGTGGAAGTTATCCCATCTGAACCTCTCCTTAGAAACCCCAGAAAAGTTGACCACTGTGACTGTGAATTGGTCTCATTCCTACGGAATACGTCCAGGCTGCAGCTGCTCAAGGTATCATACAGAGCCTCCCTGTGCTAGTGTGGATTTGTAGCTCTATCTCACAGAGCATTGTTACCTGAGGTCTTTGAAGTAGGATACCTGTATTAGAACACACTCTGCCTCTCAGCATAGCTTATTAGCTGGAGCTGAGTAACCCAGGTTTAGCTTTACTATTTTGCATTCCAGAACCAAGTAAGACTGCAATAACTTGCAGCTCCTGCACTGTGTCCCACTGTACCTTTAGACCTCATATTTCTCTGTGTGACAAAGGGACAACTCTCAGCTGGTTCTGGTTTTCTAGAAGTCTCCTTTGTCTTGCAGGAGTGGTGTTGATATATAGGAAGCTACTTGGACTATAATAATGAGGTACACACAGATGCCTTTGATGGATTAAAAAAATTCTTTGTGCTGCATTGTTAACTCTACCATTGCAATAGCACAAACTGTTTTCTAGAATGAGCAGGAGCTCTTTGCTTGACAATGCAGATAATCCTAGCGAATATCCTAGGTAAATCCTGTAAGAGTGCACACTGGTGTCCCTGAGCTGCAGTATTACAGAAGCAGTCATCTAGCCCTCACTACTGAGGGTGGGATCAGGACCTTATGGGCTTGTGTAGCAGGCAATATTGTGCAATGGTTCCCACAACTCCTTGGGAAAGCAACATTGAAATAGGGTGGTACACTTCTGTTGCCCAAACATAGATGTCTAGTGTCATTTCAGATATTCTTATGTATCACTGTCTGGCTTGCACGTGCTGCTTTAGAAAGTCACAGGTCTCTCATAGGTCCTGTGCCAGATCCACCAGCTCACTGTGGGTGTCATGGGTATACCAGCACAGCTCACATGGCACTACAGAAAGACTGGTTGTGATTACGCTTGTAACACAGTTGTGTTAAGCAACTGAATAGTGCCAAACGGGCTGGTGTAGTTGAGGTGGCAGGAAACTGGTAGTACCTGCAACAGAGTCAGGGGAAAGTAGAAACAATGAAGGTAACTGCAAATAACAGAGGAACGAGCTCAGTGTTCAGATGCTGGGTTAAGAGTCAGGTGGCCTGCATTCCAATCCCTCTCACAAGCTCTCGAGTAATAGGAGAAAAATTAAATTATTAAATAATTCATAAATAATATTTCTTCATCTTGTTTTTGCCACCTGTTATACAAGAAATGATAACTGTCTCTTTTCAAGGAAGCTGTTCAGTGTGGGGCTTAAACTGCTATTTCTAGTCTGCGTAGCACACAATTCAAATGAAGTCTTCTTTTTCTTTTCTCACACATAAGGGGGGAAGGAGAAGACAGTGAACTGTTCCTTCTGCGTTTCTTCACTTCTTCCATCTTTTTGCTCTTTTTCCACGACTGACTCTCTGAAAAGTGTGGCACAAAGAAAGCACGGCTGTCCTCTAATGTGCAGTTTCCATTCAAAGCATTAGGACAGGTCCTTACCCCAGACACCAAAATCACACCGAGTCTCACTTTTTAATTTCTCTCTTGATTAGCTGATTTTTATTTTTTTTTCTTAAATTAGAACACCCTTTCCTTTTCCTCTAATATGTTTTCCCCCCTTTTAAATGTGTATCTGTTGCCCCAAGTGCAGCTGAAATGAGTGAACACGGTATGTGGTGCTTCAGGGAATTCCTGAAGAATTGATTCAATTCTTCTGGGATCTGCATTCTGAGAACTGAGAGCATAAGTGCTGCAAAACCTGTTTGTGAATCAAACCCAGACATTAATATATATTAATGTGCGCGCGCGCGCGCGCGTGTGTGTGTTAAAGAAAAAAATAAAGGTTGACACAAAGAAGGAAAATGAGAGGCAGAAACAGAAAAGATCAGGATCCCGAGGGTTTTGGGGTATGTTTTTTTTTAAGTGAAAGCTAATGGAATCCAATATAACTGCTGAAACCTTGTCATCCTTGCTATCAGTGAGAGCCTTTGAATAAGCTAAATCCTTAATCAGTATAGCCTAAGACCCCAATGACTATGTGTAGAAGTGTTAGTCCAGATAAATCCTTGAAGGTTTCAAAGATTTGAAGAGCACTGGCACTTCTCTGTGTAGTGCCTGCCCTTTGTCCTTTTCTCCATGATGTCATTATTGAAGTTTTACACTCACTATGCGTGGTATAAGTTGACATTGACAGTTTCAACACTTTCACACTGACTCTGGAGGATTGTTAGCTTTGAAGCTATTTGGCCTTGAGCAGTGAATTCTTTTTTTGAGCTCATACTGGCTTATAATATCTGAGAAGGTTTGCATCAGTACAGCCCCAGCTTGAATTATGAGAGGAGGCTGGTTTCCAAGTTGGAACTGATACCCTCATGATAGGAAGAGAGAGCATTATCCCATTTCAGACGGGCAGCAAAGTCAGTGTTCCTGAATCCCCTTGAGATGGAACAACAAGTTTTCATTTTAACATCACAGTTAAAGCAACATCGGCAGCATGGCTTTTCTTGTAATCAGAACTCTGAGAGCAGTTAGGCTTGGAAGTGACTGTAAGAATATGTGCTCTTCTGCTCTGTGATCTGTTTGTTATTAGGCTTTTTGGAAACATCTGTATGGGGCCAGAGGCATATTTCATAAGAGTGTAATTCAAGTATTTTATGAAAATAAAAATAAAAATGCTGTGTGGTGATTTAGACACATTGAATATTAAAGCATACAAGCACTAACAAGCAACACAAGAAAAGCGAGCTGTTTAGACACTTATGAGAGTTGTCCCATGGAACTTGATCAGGATGACACACATGAATAAAGACTTAAAGGCTGGGTCCAAAGCCTCAGGCATTGTTGGAGCTGTTGGTTGTGGCTTTTGAGACTCCTCCAGCTGAAGCCAGAGATACTTTGCTACGTTTCTATGTATCTTTGAGGAGCGAGGCCTTGGCACCCTTGAAGATGAAGAACTGTTGAAACAGGAGGGTTGTGGGAGATAAAATCTTCCAGGAACTGTGAGCTGAATCTGTATCTGTCCTTAAGAAAATTTCTAGTTTTCCATGGAGTTTCCTACAGAGGATAAAACATGATAGTGAGACACTCAGCTACCTGAAACTGACCAGCTGAGCAGGTAAAATGCCATCAGCTAACTTCATTGAATATAAATGGCATGGTGGAGTTCAAAACGCAGTGTTCCTTTTTGCAGCTCTCAACAGACCATACTGAGAGTAAATCCAGCTGAAAACTGGAAGAGTAAGGGTAGAACTAAATGTGATTGTTTCTGAACACCTGTTTCAGTCTTTTAAATAAGGATGAAAAACAAGTAAGTCACTGATTCAGGACAAAAGTATTTTTTCCACCTGCGAGTATATTTAGCTGTAATCCTTTAGCCAGATACTGTAAGTAGTCACAAAGCTTATTTAAACAGACCTGCATCTCTGTTACAGCCACAAACACAGCTATCTTGAGCCCTTCTCCAGAAATTTTTTGCATCAGTAAAAACTTTTGTTGGCTACACTAATAGGCAACATTTCCCTGTTGCAAATCCCAGAATTATGCACAGAACAAGGAAAATTTTAGGGTTTGAGGAGGCACCAAAACCTCAACACAGCAACAGTGTAGTTGTATGAATAATAAATAAAAGACTCCTCCACAGAACTTTCAGCAGTGGTTCATGGTCTCTGCCCCTACATCCCAACGGTTACCCTCCCTTTTGCAGTCTGAATTCAGTCAGGCAAAATCCTGCAGCTCACCTGGTCCCTGTACCCTTGCCAATGGCAGCAGTTTGTTTTGAGGCTGTCCCACTTGAACTGGTCTCAGGTTGGGCCAGTGTCTGGGTGGGAATGACCACACTGAGTTGACACAGATTAACTACAGTCCTTGGGGAGGAGGGAGTGTGGAGTCTTCTCAGTAGGAAGAGAGAAAGTAATAGTTGCCAAAATACACACTGCAGCCCTCTAAAAGAAAAGGCCCTTTCATTTTGTTCTCTGGCCAGTTCAACTAACCAGAAGTTATGTAGGGTGCATCCTCAGATGAAGCTCTTTCTGTAGCCTGCTTGCCAAGAGGTGCAGGGAGAGATTCTTGCTCTCCTGAGCTGCAGTCTCTGGAACTTTCCTATCCATCTCTTCTTTTGCCTGAAGGCCAATCTTTCCGTATATTATTTATGCCTATCATTTAGGAGATTCAATGTTAATGACCTTAATGTCTTAATGTGCAAATGAATTTTCTGAGTTCTGGAAGAAAAACATGTTTCCAAATTTTTTCCTGTTGCTTCATATGCTGTCTTGCTAGGACAAATAGATTAATGATATTAGCAAACACTTGAGCAAAGGTATTTTTCTACTTTGGGCCAAAACAATCCACATGCAAGGCAATAATCTTACGTTGATATAAAATCTCCATAAAGTATTATACCTTTAATCAACTCCATCTCTGAAATTACTTAAGACTTCCACAAGTTCAGGTTAAGAACGGAACTTGATTCATTGCTTTTGCTGGACTCTTCCACAAAATGTGTAAACTCCTGCATGTGTTGACTGTTTCTGAAGGATGGACGGAATTTTAAGGTCCTGGAAAGTTCAAATAGGTACAAGGGAAAATGACCATCTCAACCAAGTATAGTCTTATTAAAATGGTGTAAAATGATAGCATACCTTTCATTATTTGATTTCTTGACTTTAATACAGGCTAAAATAAAAAGAAGTCTGCTGCTGAAAGTACTTCAGGCCAGATCTTCAGCCAGTGTAAAACACCATAAGTCATTGAAATTAAAGGCCTAATACCAGATTTCACCCACATTTGGTAAGGTTGAACAATTGCACTGAATTATCCTTCATCCTGTACAACCTGCGGTACTTCACTACTGGTGCTCTGGAATGTGCTGGTGTTACTGTACTTATAAATTGCTTCTGGCTATCTTCTCAGTAAGTCACCAGAAATGTAACAAAAATCAATACCAGTGAAAAAAAGGCTTCTTGCTGCTATGATTTTCTCTACTTGTATACAGCCTAAAAGGCTCACAGGAAGACTACCTCTGAAGCTTCAAATCATAATTTTTCTTTTCAGTAACCTAGTTTCTTAATATATGGATTCGTTTTACTTTTAAGCAGCATAATTCTAACTCATAGTTTTTTTCTGTTTGGTTTACTGATGTTTTTGTGGGCATAAAAATATTGTCATGTCTTTGTCTGAAGAGAGCCATTGCTCTCCTGTTGTAACTGAGAACTCTTAGAGAGGCGGGGTTAAAACTTGTCTTAAAGCTGCTTGACTTAGCCTTATGTGACGCTGGTCCGGGACCTGGGTCCTGATTAGAAAAGTTTAGATAAGGCAGCATAATGTGTCAAAATCTCTGGTCAGGGTGAGTTTTGTCCTCTTGTTAGGTTCAAGATAAAAGTATTTGCCAGATAAGGACTTATGAATATATGGAAGAGGTGCTGCTGTTGAAAGCTACAATAGAATTCCCATTGATTTTCCATGACAAAAGTTTATTACCAAAACTCTCAGTGAGTTGCTTGATGATTTCTCTCATCTCCTGACCAAACACTTTGATACAGAACTACAATCCCCATATACCATTTACATTCAGAGCAGCATTTGCACAGATGTGGGGTGGGCAAATGGGTGACAATGAACCATACTGAACATTTCCCAGACAGCAGTGTGGATTAACACCATCCCACCATTCCAGACTTACAAAAAACCCGCTTTTTCTCTAAAGTCCCAATCTTTCCCCCAAAGAGATAGTCCCATTTGTTTGTTTATTTTTGCCCATGATGAATTTGTGAATGGCAAAGTAGCATGAAACATAGTAGGGAGCAAACATTGGCTGGTCCCAGGTTCCCCTGATGGGCCTGTGTGAGGATTATTTGAGTGCCAATGCATCTTTGGGAGTCAGAAGAACAGCTTAAGGTGGATGTTTAACAATCAATTACCTTTGACTCTAAGTGCAAAAAAGGAATTTGACTTAATTACCTCCGAGACAAAGAAGGACCTGGATCAAATTTGGGGTTTTCATCATCTTGCCATTTTTAGCAGAGCCTAGTGGTGGGGGAGTGCAGCAGAAGACATCTGAAATATTTACAGAGTTTGGGAATAGCAAAGGGAGCGAGACAGGATAGAAGGTTAATGCCATCTTTAATATGGAAAAACTACTCTCTCCCTGTGACATATGTCTATGGGATAATCTTGATATATGCATGAGTGTGATCAAAATGTCAGCCAGACTTTCATTAGTTTCCACCTTCCCCTTGAATGCTTTTCTACAATCCAGAAATTCCCTGCAAGTCTAGAAGTGGAGATTATCCAGATTATACAGCTACAGGGACACAGTTTTTGAAGAGGGGCAAAAGAGATTCATCAGATAGTTCCCCTTCAGTTCCCCTTCATCCCTGTAACACTGAGAAATGTGAGGCTCTCACTGTGTGAATGTATGCTCTGACACCCATCTCGGGGCCATGCTACACAGGATGCATCTTATGGCACCAACCTAATGACTGCAGGGTTTAGAAAAAAGCTGAACTTTTGGGTAGAAAGAAAATGGATACTTTGGAGGTTTTAATACCAGAACTGTAAACAATGCCTCTAACTTTGCTTCTTTCACTGCTCCTACTGAAGAATCCTGCTGGTTTACTGCATTCTGCAGCATGATAGCATAAAGATGTTTAAGGATACCTTAAAGTGGTAGATGAGACAAAGTCAGAGGCAAACCCAAGCAGTACCCAGGATCTTCACAGAGAGCCCTGGATGTCCTTAGCTGGCAGTCTTCGAATGTTAGAGACTTCTCTGAGAGATGAGTTTTCCCTCCCGAGAGCAAGCAGTCTCTTACAGTATTCGGTCTATAAGGTCCGTCTGTGTTCTACTCTCTGTAAATCCACACGCCTTGTTTGGACAGCATGTATCTCATCATATACTAATTTCTCTGAACTCTGGGATTATGCTAAAGGGGCATCTGAAAGAACAAGAGAAAACCTTTAAAGCAGGCTTCTTGCTAATACCATAGCAGCGGGATTTGGTTGCCATCTGCTTGCTGAACACTGATAAGTCACATGAAGCCTTGTTGGGATACCTGAGAAGACATCCCTACTGCTCTCCTCTACCTTTGCATAGAAGGCTCTGTTGATTACCCACAAAGGAACTGGTGCTAGATAAACAAAAAAATGTAAGGCTGTCTGTCAAAGCTTTGTAATGTTTCCAGTGCCAAATTCCTGAGGCTGCCACAGACCCGTGCAGACACTTACTGAAAAGTAAGGGTCTCCTCATGTTTTATCTATTCCAGATCCACATTGCAGAAGCCAGTATTAATATGTCAGTAGAGTAGTGAAACACATTTGGGGCTGCCTCGCACCTGCCCCCAGAATTCAGTGAGAACTATGTGGCTGTTTTAAAAGCATTCTTTATTAGTAATAACAGTAATGATTATTATAGTAGTATTTGTTAGTGTTTTACATAACAGGTCAGCTGGCCCCTGCCTCAGTGAGCACATGTCAATAACAGATTTTTAGAAACAAAATTTGGATTCCTCTCATGACACACAGACACGTCCAGCGGATGCCCCACACAGTTCCACAAAGGAACCACAGGAGCAAAGGAAGGTGAGAAGATATCTGAGGAAGAACATAGAAGCTGAAGTTTCTGCAAAGCCATGGAGCACGATTTTTGCATTACAGATGATAGAATCATAGAACGGTTAGAGCTGGAAGGAACCTTAAAGATCATCTAGTTCCAACACCACTGCCATGGGCAGGGACACCTTCCACTAGATCAGGCTGCTCAAAGCTCTGTCCAACCTGGCCTTGAACACTGTCAGGGATGGGGCAGCCACAACTTCCCTGCGCAACCTGTGTCAGTGCCTCACCACCCTCATAGTGAAGAATTTCTTCTTGCTATCTAATCTAAACCTACCCTTTTTCAGTTTAGAGCCATTCCTCCTTGTCCTGTGACTACTTGCCCTTGTAAACAGTCCCTCTCCAGATTTCTTGTAGGCACACTTTAGGTAGCGGAAGGCTGATCTAAGGTCTCCCCTGAGCCTCCAGGCTGAACAGGCCAAACTCCCTCAGCCTGTCTTCTTACGAGAGGTGTTTCAGCCCTCTGATCATCTTCGTGGCCCTTCTCTGGACATGCTCGAGCAGGTCCACATCCTCTTGTGTTGAGATGACAGGCAAGAAGATAAGAAGCTTATAAAAAATCATGGCGATGATTCTTGGAGAAAAGTGCAGAAGAGGAGACCAAAGATTAGCACAGTAATGGTAGCAAAAGTGACCAAAAGACAGTGGAACAGTAGTCTCTGGAGGAAAAGAGGAAATGAGGGGAATGGAAAGAAGGATTTGTACACAGAGAAAAACTTAGTGGGTACCTGCATATATTTGCATACATCAAGCAAAGGATCATACATCTTTCTTATCAGTGTATACACAAAAGCCAGGAGTCCAAGCCAGGGTTTGTTATCAACATGGCTATTATAAACAAGAACGAATGGGTAGCTGGACAGTGGGATTAAAGAGTTACAGTGCAGTAGAATGAGAATATAGGGTGAACTTCTAAAGCCCAGGATCACGTATTTCTCACAATGAAGCAAACAAGGAAACTGGCAGAGTTCTATAGGGAAAATGACATCATTGCAGAATTTTAGGGATAATCATTTAACTGGATTAGCCCCAAAGTGCTGTGTCTAAAATCAGCATCCCTGTCTCTTTATGTACTCCAGATGAAACACATTAGCAGAAATATGGCAAGGGACATTCACAATGCACTGTTCTACATTATCAGCATTTTTTGCAAATCTGCAATTAGTCTAAAGGGCCTGGGTAAATTAGGCCTCTTGATAAATGAAGCACCTAGACAGGTCTCAGATTTATTGGATCTAGCTGTCCTGCTGTCCAGAGCCTGTTGGCTAGGCTGTGGAGCAGAGATGATACAGTGGGAAAGTCTATGAAGCCAATATAACTGTGAACTGCTGAGCAAATGGTGAAAAGCCCTGACTGGGGCAGCTGGCTGATTAGCTTAAAAAGTTTCTGCCAGGAATAGTGTAAGTAAGTTTAGGGAGAATGCAGTGAGTGAAGAAATTAAGAGATCCTCTTCAAACTTTGGTATGCATGTGTGAAATCCTGTGTTATTGTAGTGATAGAGGCCTGAGACATAGATGCACACATATGTACATTATGAGAGGGAGAAAAGGAGAGAGGGGAAGAGAGGAAGAGAGAGAGAACACTTTTTGGAGAGAAAGCCAGTATTGGCCAGAAGTTGACAAAGCCATTGTTCAAATTCTGGAGAAAAAAGATGCAATATTATTAACTCCTCTCCTTCCTCTTACCCTAAACAAGTCTGTTTCACAGGTTATTATTTTCACTCCTGAAGAAAAGACTGGTAGTTTCTGCTGTCTTTCACCCCCAGAACCATTTTAAAGAAAGCAGTATATACAGTATATATACAGTATATACAGTATATACCTAAAGGCTAGGAAGAATCTTTGATACATACAGCGATTTGCTTGCATGTACAGCCATGCTCCTGGCTATTTTAATACCTTCCCCCAGCTAATCAGCACACAATACAGTTGTCTCCTGGGAAGGAGGAGTAGTCTAGAGGAGAGGAGGAGGCATAGCGACTGTCCAGATTATTCTCATTTATATCTTGAGATCATCTGGAGTGATTTCCAACTAAAGTGCGGCGACACCTGCCAACTCCTCTGCTGTGCTCTTGCTGAACTCAGCTGAACAAGCCAGTTAGGATTTTCCAGCAGATGTTCAGATGTTTCTTTTCTCTCCCTCTCCTTCTTTCTTGCCTTCTGCTTTTAAAAGCCTTGTAGGACTCCAGAAAAGGCTAGCAACCGTCCCTAGTTTTTCAGAAACACATCCAAAGTTCCAGCTTTCTATTAGTTATTGCAGTGCCCAGATCAGCAGAGCTAATAATTAAGCATAAAGACACTCTATATTGGTTGTGGGCTTGGAGGAAGAGCAGTAGAAAGATCTAAAATAGCTGGACCCATTTGTTTCTGAAGGAAGTGCAGTATGCTGCCCCTTGTCTCTGACTGCTTCCCTGCTCCATGTTCGCTCAGCGTTCTTTAGTAAACCTACATTAATTTTTCTGTCGATAGGATTCCCTCCAATCAGAAAGAAACCATCAGTGCTAAACAAATGGCCAGTGTTTTACTGCAGCACACTTTGCTCTTCCACCTTGTGGAAAGCTTACTTGGTGCTGCATTTCTCCTTTCAAACGAGTACACTCTATGTGATTTTAGAAGAAAGAGAGAAATCTCTTCTACCTACCAGGGACCCAAATTCACCCTGGAAGTGCACAATGTATCCAATTACGCTGCAGTTTGATCCTGCTACTTTTCAAGGCCTTCTAAATTATGAAATTAAAATGGTTTAGTGGAAAAAAGGACTGGTGACACTAGCAGTGTTAAGAATTTAGAATGTGCCTTCTCATATATTAAAAAAGGCTCTTTCAATATCATCAAAGAGATTTACAAATTTTTATTCCTTTTTAAAGCTTTTTTAAAACTGATTAGACTTTTTAGAATAGACTTCATCTTATGTATGTCTGTCACTCTCTCTCTTTCCCATTCCCTTTCCTCTTAAGTCTTCCCTCCTGCTGATTAATCAAACTTTTCTTTGTTAACATAGGCCACTTCTGCCAAAATATTATAATTTTGCCAAATACTGAAGGAGGCAGCCCAGCACTGAGACCTGGCACTGTTTTGTGTTAAGGTCTCCTAAATGCTGTAGGTGTAAAAGGCTAGGAAGAATCAGCACTTTTCAACCACTTACTTGTTCCAACAACAACAAAAATCCCTGACATTAGTTAGGGGAAAATACAGAGTGAAGCTAAAAGTTCCAGTGTCCTGGACACTTGAAAAGGATAAAGGAGCCTGCTCAGCAAATGTCTGTGGGTTCATCAGTGGGGAGAAGAGACCAGATAAATGTCTTTTTCTGCGCATGAATGTGCACTTACCTATGCTGAGGCTGAAGGCATGTGTCTCCACGAAGCCTAGCCTATGCAGTAATACCTTCAGAATGTTGACATTCACCATTTGAAAGTAATTAGCAGTGCTGTTGTCTTTAAAGTATTCCCTATGTTGAAAACGCTTACAATAATAAACACTAATTGCTTTCAAATGGTAAATTGGAACCACAGCATCTGGGTGGTGTTCCACTTGTGTGCATGAAGGCATATCTCTGTGTGTTTATATATATGTGTATACCTATGCATGCTGATGCATGTGTGTATGTGTAGATGTGAGTCTAACATACAATACACAGTCATGTCTGCCAGAAACAAAGACCTTCTGCAGATGTTATTCCTGTCCAGGAAAGAAAATAAGAGATAAGGCAACTTATATAGGGCTGAAGAGGGAAAAGCTGACAGGCTCTCCTGCAATATTTAAAGGGGAGAAAGCACAGTCTTGTGGTTCAGGCGCAGAACTGCATATGGCTGGCTCTGGGTGCTGGGACCAGTCCTGTCAGAGCAAGTTCCTGGCTGGAGATACCCTGCCTGTTGAAGGCACTCCCAGATACGCCAGGGCCCTGACAGAGAGGTTTTCAGCAGCCTAGATTATCATCAGGAGAGGTGAAGGGGTGCCTGACTGTTTCCAAACTGTAGGATATGAAGTTGGGCAATGAAAAGGCAAAGTGTCCAAAGTTAGTTGGACAGTCTAGCTTCTTAACAGTCTAGCTGATGACCTTTTTCCACAGTAGAGGACCTCCTGGGGCTAGCACTGAGGCTTTGTTCATAAATGTTTATCAACTATATTGACATTCTCAGCTGCTCTGAGCTAAGTTGCAAAATGTTCTCACTCCATGAGGGACAGGTTGCTAACAAGCCTGAATCTCTTCTCACACCAGTGTAAATCAGAAGCAACACCGAAACAGTCAACGTATGCCATACTGTCATCAAACCAGAAAGAGCAAGGGGAAAATCATGTCTTATTCTGTTTATCAGTTTACAGCTAAGTTGGAAATCACATACTTGGCCATAATTAAACAGTTTTAAATGAAACAGAAATTCAGTTCAGCTTCTTCAGCCCCCCCAGTAAAAATTAACCTACCCCACGCTGCCAGCAATAATTAGGTGAAGTCCTGTGGGACTGTAAAGTTGCAGTTGAAAAAAAGTCCTCCCGATAAGGATGATACTACCCTTACCAACAGAGGCAGAAGCTGGAATCAGAGCTTGCTCTCCAGACCAGGGTTCCCAAAATGCATGGTCCTTGCACAATTCTTCCACTGCTCTGTAAAAACAAGGGCAAGATTTACTGTGGTTGTCCACAGGAGCTGCATTAGGCCAAACAATGAGTGGTTTAGAAAATCATCCTCACATGTGTGAATAACAATTAGAAAGCAGATTAGGGATGGCTCTCCAGCATAATGTCTGTGTGTGGGGAGACTTGCAGTTTCCTGCAGAGCAAGTGGGAGGTCCCAGCTCACTTTAGCAGGAGAGGAGGAAGCCATGGGTTTGCAGGGCTGAGTTGATCTGTGGAGCTCTGCTGAGCCTTGGGGCTGTGCCACTCAGAAAATTTGGTGCCAGTGGCACAGCTTGGAAGGGAGCTGCTGAGGGACACTGTGCCTGAGGGTGTGCTCTCCAGCAGGAGTACAGTGGCCTGTACCTGCAGAAGAAGCTGCAGCACACAGGTCCTCTATCACCCCATCCCAGATCACAGCTCTGGCATGGACTCATGTGGGGTCTTTGGGTGGCAGCAGAGGATGAGTGGCCCTTCTCCATTTCAGCCCAGGGAATATTAATTTCCAACTGTGTTTGGGATGTAAATGCTGGAGAAAAAGGCCCTTGGAGTGTGATGCTACTAACTTTTTTGGAAAGGGCAAAGCCTTAAAAACATAGTGACCAAAACTGACTGCTTGTACCTTTCCCTGAGGGATGAGGAAAACTGGTGTCTCAGCTTGTCACTGTCACCATAAAAGTGCAGTTGTGTCCCTCTTGGTCTCTCTGCACCTTTGCTGGCTGCTGGAATTGCCTTTAGACACCAGCATTGTCAGAGGCTTTATATCTCCCCCATTTGAAGTACTGTAAAACATCACCGAACAGGGAATATCAGAGGCCATTAAACATGCTTTAAAAGTTCTTTAATTTGTTGTATCATGATAACTGCACTTTAATAAAAGCAATCTCTGGTCTTAATAGCCATACAATAAACTGTTATTTATATGAGTCAGCGTGCCTAGCTGAGCCTTCCAGGTGTGCCCCAGATTTTGAATCATCGAAGTGATCCAGAGGGAGGATGCTGTCTGACAGACCCAAACAAGGCTTATAAACAGGTGCCATTTTGCCTAGTCGCATCTAGGGGTATGCTGGCTATATTAAGCACCTGACACAACATGGCACTTTCAGTGCTTTGATTTATTTCAGTATTACATTTAATTGTTTCCTTCTTGCCGAAGCTTTAACATGCAATGCTTGTAAATATAACCTGCGCCCTCCATATGGCACTCTGGTTTTCCATTTTCAAATGCAATCGTCCTGGAGTAATGACTGTGGTATAACTCAATTTGAGTTCTGCTGTGGGGACTTTATTACATAATGCTTTCTAATTGACCCTCATAGTTTAATAAGACAGAACATTTCGCCAGAACATTGACAAAAGTTATTAATTTTCACTTCAGCAGAGACCAGTGTCCCAATTAAATCCCATGATAATGCCTGACTGACTGACTGACCTCATTATGGCTAATGCTTATTAGTCCTGCAGAGAGGATAACATCACACACTGTTAAAATGCCTAGATGAGCACATACAACTATTCAGCATGATTATAATTTACATACATGACTAATTTTACTCCACCAGTCCTTGTCTGGTGAAACTAATGCCATAAACTCCTGTCACACAATAGGATAGCCAGCTGAGAATTTTGAACCTATCAATCATAAAACCAGACCTGAAGTGTTTTAAAAGGAAACAAGATCCGGTTAAATCCTATCTGCCCTCTTGAAAAACGATTTTAAGTACACATGCTATGTGTACTTGAATTAGTAATGTGCTTAAGCATGTTTCTTTTTAAAAAGTAATTGCTTCGTTTTATTAATGAACTAAAATCATGGTTGAGATCAAACCTTTCTGCAAGCATTTATACATGTCTTACAGTTTAACTGCTCTTCCTCATGCAGGGCTGTGTTTTCACAGTTTCTTAGAAGCTTTTTAAATGTAGCACAGGTAACAATTTCACATACATCAGAACCCTTCCCTCTGACTCTTTTAATAGTTCCTCTCCAGGAAAACACTTAAGCCAAAGTTCTTTATTGATACATTATATACTACAGTAAGCACATGTTTAAAATGTCACCTGTTTTGACAGCCCTTCTGAAAGGTAAGCCAGGAGGGCTGCATTTTTCATGTGTTTAAAAAAAAAAAAAAAAACGGGTAGGGGAGTATGATGTATATTTTTATGGTGCATAAGAGGTTCTCTCACCTTTTTCCTATGTTTTTAAGGTGCTTTAAATACATACAAATCACGATACAAAAGCATGCACCAATACTCTATCCTCAAGATTTTCTGCAGTTTTACTACATCCTTTCTCCACAAGATTGTGTACTTGACAAAAGATAACAGGGAAACATCCTGTTTCCCAGACTTTGGTTTGTCCAGAGGCAGGGTGATGTGAAGTTTCAGGAGAGGAATCTACAAGACATGGCAAGACTCACAGCTGCTGATAGATGAAAATAAATAGCAAAGTTCACTACCACACACACATATGCAATCTCACCAAGGCCAGGTGATGGCCTAGATTTTCAGGTTATCTTTTCCAGACACATCCCAACGACACCACAGTCTAAGTCCCATCACCTTCCAGTGAGATTTATCCTCTAATAGTGTATACCTCTTTGAAAAGAGGACTTCAGAGCCTGGTGGCGTAGACTAAGAGTTAGTTCTTCAAAACGACCAAGAGTGCACATCCAAGATTAGCTACAGCAGCAGCTGCTGCTGTATAAACGCTGGATACATGAGAAAGACTGTCAGGGAGCAGTCCCTTTCTTCATACTGGTCCCTTCAGACATATTACTTTTTCATTCATAAATCCCTTGATTTGTGAGACTGGGTTGAGTCTTTCAGCCTTGTTTTCAACCACATTTTCTGCTTTCAATGCTTCCAGTCACATACCTCACACTGATGTCTTCAATATACCTCCCCCTCAATCCCCATCTTCATCACATTTCATCTTCTGCCACTGCATTTTGGAAAGGAATATAGCAGACATTGTCTGAAAAGATGTATTGCAAACACAGCAGAAAATTAGCTCTCAGACATATACAATAGATGTTTGCATGGTTACAACTGAGCAAGGAATTTGGCCCAGCATTTTTGTAATTAAAACCTGAAAAGCACTGAGAGGTGTTAATTAAGTTGATAGTGTGTTCTTGATTTGGAAATAATTATTTGTCTTTTCCCATTTAACTGTCATGTTTTATTTCCAATATTGTGTCATGTTCACTAACAACATGATGAGACATAGCATAGCATGATCCTTCACTATGTAACGTAAGCCAAGCTATTGTGAATGCATTAAAGAAACATCTGATTGCACCATGCACTATGTAAACAATGCCTCCAAACAGAAATTAAGGTACTGTAAAACAAATCTTCAGTCCTGATACAAATCTCCAAACTGTTATTTTGCTGCCACTTTTGAAGGGACAGAAGGAAGGAAGTAAAAAAAGAAGGAGGCAAGGAGAGAGGGAGGGATGAAGCAAGGGAGGGAGGGAGGGACAAAGGAAGGAAGGGAAGCGGGGCGGGGGGGAAGAAATGAACGAAACTGTCTGCTTGAGTCTGGAATTTGTTAAAAAGCCTTCATCAAAGCTACTGATCTGTGTATGATGATCAGCATTTAACCAATCTGTCAGGGAGATCTGAGAATATCCAAAACATAAAAATGGTCAAATGGACTCTAGACAACTGAAGGATCACAGATTCTGTCCATGAATCAAATTTCTTTAATTGAGCCTTCTTATGAAGAGAAATACTAGGGTTTGAAACTCCCTGTGGTCAAGCATGCAAGTGTTTTTTTGTTTCTTGGTTTGTTTTTATTTTTAATCTACCAATCGTTCCAAAATCATTCACAAAGGAATCAAGCACAGTTTAGGCATATGGGAACAACACAAAATCAGCACAGGTAAAAGGCTAAAGGTACTGTCTGAAAGCTACATGCAGTGAGGAAGAGAATCATAGAAACAACTATAAAGCTAGCATAAAGAGTCCAAAGATATGTCTATGAAAGTGGCCTTATGCCCACATCAGCAGAAGGGAATAAAGTAATAATATAGATGAGCAGAATAGTGAAATAGATAATAAAGAGCCATAGGAAAGGAGAGGAAGAACAGGTGAAAAATGAAAGTTCATGGACAGTGGTCAGGCAAAGGCCTTGCGTGATCTTGGTTGCTTTTGATAATGCTGGAGAGGGCAAACAAAGCAGGTCATGAGTTCAGTGAGGTTTTCAAAAAATGGAAGAAATAGTACGAAAAGAACAGATTTTTTTTTCAACAGTTCAACATTCAAAATGCTACACTGTGGAAGAAAGTGAAAAGGCAGTCAAGGAAGTTGTAATAGAAGACTTCTGGAGGGTGAGTCAAATGTTGCCCTCCAGCCATTTCATGGTGAAAGCCATGTGGGCAACATGTAGCTCTTAGTAACAATAGGAATTCAAAGAGAAAGTTTTGTCCATTTATTTTAGAACAATGAAGAAGAGCATAAAGGTCAGAAACCAGTCATGGGAGTTGAACCAAAATAAACTGCTGCCTTATTAGTTCACTCTCTACCTTAAGGGATGCTTTCAGCACTCCTAGAAATGTTTTCTCTCTGGTCCTTGTCACTCACGTAGTCTTTGTCCAACACCTATTCTGAGGAAACAGCTTGCTGCTTTCATTTATACTATATGCACTGACAGCACAAGCTTTCTTCTCCTACTCTGCCCTATCCTCCTACTAGCACTTCCTGTACATGAAGTCCTGGGAGGAGTCTTTTGAGTTGAAAGCCCTCTATGAAGACTGCAGCTCCTTTTTAAGACATGTGTAACTGGAGACCACCATAATAAGTGCTGTCTGAAATGGCTTTTGAGATGGTGAAGAGTCTGACCTAGACATCATCTGAAATGGTTGTAAGAGTGTGAAGAGCAGAAAATGGGGATGGTGAATGTCACTTTGTTAAGCAGTATGTTCAACATGGGGATAGAGGGAGGAAGGAAGAACTGCCTGCAGGTAGAACACTGGCTGTGCAAGAATCCTGGCTATAAATCACAGGAGGGAAACATGGAACAATAAAGACAACGACTATGTTCCTTCCAAAAATGTTTTCAATGTGAAATTAGAAAAGCAGCTCCTGTACCAGGAAAATAGCCTCCATCCAGTCACCTTTGGTGAGGAAAGTGGTACATGCTGATAGCAATGCTGTGCTACACGTCAAGTAGAGATTAATCTATCCCATCAAAACTGCAAGGGGAGTCCAGGCAGGCAGAAAGTAATCGCTCCATTTGGAATTGGTTGAGAATGCACGGGTTAATGCACCCAGTTCTTGCAAAGTATATTGTAAGACCTTTAATGAGCAGAGCGGTCAGTATCACATCTTGGAAAGGTGTCTAAATGCTCTCCTGACATCATTCTGGGCTGTGGTTCAGCACAGGCTAGGGATGAGGGAAGGGGAAGGAAAGAGAAAAATGCCACCTACAGTACTGAGTTGCCAACACCTAATAAAGAACAAGGAAATGAAAAACTAATCAAAGGTGAAGAAAGGACATGCGAAAAATTTAAAAGATCAAATCCAGAGTGGACTTTGGAAAAGACTGGATGGAAGCAAGAAACCAAAACAAGAAAAGGAAAGCTGAGGAATGGAAAATAGCTTGCTGCCTAGATAAAGATTAATAAGAGTGGTTTTTAAACCATAGGAAACATAGGGGTCAAAGGAAGAGACAATTGGCCTCCAGGATCTGGCAAGAGTAATTTATTGACAGAAGAAGACTTTCCAGAGATAAAAAAAAAAAAAAAAAAAAAAAAAATGAAGAGAGAGAGAGAATGAAATTAAATGAATTTTTCCCCTTTGTGTTCACAACAGAAGATGGGAGACAAATGCCAGGAACAGACATAAATTTCCCAGGGGTGGAAGACGAAATATTGAAGAAATCAGGATGATATCAGACTAGGTGATTGAGAAATTAGAACATCTGAAGACTGACAAACCTTTACAGTCAGATTAGTTCCAGCAAAGAACTGTCAATGAAGTATGGGGTAAAGAAATGAAGGAAATCTTTAGCACGCATTTTGGTAAAGCAAACCTAAGTTTAAATGGTTCACAGAAAGTTCAGGAATTGTTTGGCCCAATATCTCAAGAGCTGCAGTATCAGTGCTTGGTATTAACTGTGATTCCAGCCTGGAAGGGCAAAAAGTGGGGGAGCCTTGAAAGGTTTTCCTCACAGCCATGGAGACCACCACCTGCCTGTTTTCTGAGTTAAAAGTTCCTGGCACTTGATATCTGCTGGCAGCCATTTCAGCATGGCTCCAGTGATAGCGTGGGCCAGTAACTTTACATTTGTGGTGTCAGGAAGAACTATGTTCCCCCTAACCTTTAAATCAACATTGTAAATGTGTCAACATCACCCGTAGGAAGCATTAGAAAGTGTTATTTTAAAGTGTTTAGAAGGCAGCTTGGATTTTTTCCATCTGAGCTTTGTGTAAGCAAGGGCTTCCTACTACCTGGGCTTCCTGTGAGAAGCACTCAGCCACAATGAGAAAATACATGTTGGAAAACACACAGTAAAGCCAGAACCAGTGAATATGGCTGTATCTACTGTGGATGCCTCTAGGTCATATTCAGCAGTGAAATAGTGGCAAAAGCTTGCTCAAAAATGTCTGTAAAGGGGTACATTTCATGCCATATTTTGGCTGTTAGTGTTTGTAATATTCTGTGCTGAAGGGATAGAAAGGTGTGGAACAGTCTACATTAATGAGAGGAAGTCATATTAAAAGAGGAGATAGAGCAAACAAAAGAATGTTATGAGGCTTTGACTACTCACAACTTCTCAGAAAATTACACTCTAGCTATTTGTTTGGCTGATGCTTATGTCACCAGTGTATTTGCTCTGGGATGCAACTGTCCCAAGACTTGCACACCAACACAAAAAAACCCTAGATGAAGTTAATGGGACTGACATGCTGCAAGAGAAAGGATAATTAGGAGCAGGGGGTGGGATGGAGCAGGACAAGACTGCTTTGCTCATTTGTTTTGTCTTGCTCATTTATTACCCATTGTATGAAACAGCTGTAATTCTTAACTACATATAAACGAGAATTCTGCGGATTAATAGCACAGAACCTCACGCCACCAGCTGTTGCTGTGTGTCTTGGCCTGCAAGGTCTGCCTCAGACACCAGCTTAAGGACTAGATGCTGTTAACGGCTTTGCCTGGGGGTAAGCAAATGTCCCGACATTAAGGTTTGAGTAGCTGTGAAGTTTCTATTTTGCCAAGGCAGCCAAAATTCCTGGTATTACAAGATTTTAGTAAATTCTTTCAGCACACTTAATTTTCCTCCTTTTTTTTTTTTTTTTTTTTTTTGTATATATATGTATATATGCATACAAAAGGCAATATAAGTATAGTTTGTTCACAGCAGTTCAAAGTCTTCATGCACTGGATTCCAATTAGAGTTAGAAGAGCCTTTTAATTTTTTTGGCCTTTTTCAATACAGTTGTTATAAAATGTCTACAAGCCATTAGATTGACAATGTCTAAGTATTTAATAAAGTTTGTTAAGATCAGTCTTTTCTAGCTTGGATCTTGCAAGCTTCCATCTTGCACGAGAAAGTAGTGATCTGCACGACACCCAGATTTCCTTATGTAAATCTGCAAATAGCCAGCTAGCTTCTCTGTTTGCACATTACCTATGCATGCAAATATGTCTTTTGAGAATAGCTTCATTTTCATTTCTGTGTGTATATATATGCAGGAACAGACAGATTCTTGCTAACATTATCTATAAAATGTTCATCAAATACCAGAAGTTACAGGATTGATATTTTTTTCCTTTACAAACACAATCAAAGACACTGAGATTTGCGTATATTACTGTATATCACCTTCACTTGAAGCAGGAAGCTTCAAAAGGAACTACTGCCAACAGGACAGCAAAGCTCATGATTTTAACCTTTGCCCTGCAGTCTGTAAGTCAAAGATCAAAGTTACTTACTTACAAAGTTGTTTACATGCAGCCACTCAACACAACACATGCTTTCAAGGAATTTCTTTGTAACTACAATTATAATGTGCAAAACCCAGCAAAACAAAGCAGTCACCTATTTTAAGGTTGATTGAAGGTTAAAACCATAGGTCACTCTCAGTTTCAGTTTCGTGGGGTTTGGTTTTGCTCTGTCAGATAATGAAAATTGTTCTTTGAAAAGTATGTAATAAATAAATTTAGAAGGAAGTTTAATTGGTAGTTCCCAGGATTAACAGTACAAGTGTGAATATGAGAGTACTTACTTACACAACCCACAAACTTGGTATGATTGTAATTATGGCTGCACAAAAGGGGAAGGTTATTGTAGCTTTCAGCTGTGGTGGGAAAATCTGTGATTCTACGCAAAAGTTCAAGGGTAATATGCAGAAAAAGATTGCATTAGCTATTTGCTGATCTTTTTTACTGGTGAAGCTTTTTGTGATTTTTTTAAAGTAGTGACTGAAAAAAAAAGTGTCATGTACTGATACTGAACTGCAGACAAACGTAGTAGGCAATTTTGTTCACCCATCACCTTTAAAAGTGTATTGTATGTAACATGGTATGACCAGGGAGCACAATGCTGGCAAGGACCCTCAGTTGCCGCCTGTATTTTTACTGCTTGATTACCAGCAGAGCCGTGTGGAGCCCGGTGTCTCTTCTAAAGAACAGCAGCTCTAAAAGTGCACCACATCCTTCATGATGACATAGACAGTGAATGTCCATTGCCAAAGCAATGTCCTGAAGGAGGACACAAAACACTGATTTTTTTGTCCCTTTGGTGTCAATGAGCAGATTGTGCTGCTCTATGATGTTAATCTAATTTGAGAAAACAGATTGTTCGAAACATCTTGCCATTGCTTACAGTGCTGTAAGCATAAATATGCTATATTCTCAAAATGCAATTTGCAAGAACCTTGGTTTGTAAGTTTAAAATTGTGCAAGATTTGCAAAAAAGTGCACAGACAGTTGTTTTGCACTTGTTTCAGTGCCAGAGGGACTGGAAAAAAAAAATGTATTGTCCAAATCCTAATTTGGACACTGACTTTTACTGAGAACCTGAATAAAAATTCTTAAATAGTGGGGTTTTTTCTTCGCTTTTATTTCCAAAAAAATAACTTACCAAAGATTTTCTTGTACTAAAGACTAGATTGAATTTTATCCTTCAGAGAAATAAAAAACTATCCAGCTTCTAACATATTTTTGCTTTGCTTCACAAATTCCTAATAAAGCTTCCATTTCTTAACAAGTATTTTGTTTTTCACAGTGTTGGTTCATTAGATTTGAATCTTTTCAAAGTTTTAAAATTTTTGCATATCCTACCCGTGCATTAAATGTAACCTACGCATTCCTAGTTAGCACTGGAATAAAAAGTGCTCAAATACCAAAAGAACCTCTGGTATTTCTGGCCACAAGTTCAACTATGAAGTCTACGAAATCTTGCAGGAAAACCTATTTCAGCTAAATTTCCAGCCCAGTTTTGCAGATTCAATAGATGTGGATGGTTTAAATAAGCATCTGGACTTTTGATGTTTGCATAAAACCGAATGCTGGCTTTCTGAGGCTCTAGATCCGCAGATCTAGAGACCTCCCTGCACCTATTGACAAATTCTGACCCAAATATGAACCAAACCATTGTAAACGGACGCAGTA